>NW_016157181.1:186782-216788 GCF_001687245.7 Rhagoletis zephyria
TGTTTTCCTTTATCTTCATTTTTATCTTTATACTCTATCGATAGTAACACCCAATAAAATATCGATAACAAAACCGATTAAAATATCGATAACAAAATCGATGAAAAATTCGATAAAAGTTTCGATGGCAAAATAATTAATAATAATATTGGTAGCAAAATCTATTATATCGATAAAAATATCCATAACAAAATCGATAAAAATATCGATAACAAAATCGATAAAAATATCCATAACAAAATCGATAAATATGAAGAACAAAATCGATAAATATAGATACCACAATCTATAAATATGGATAACAAAATCGATAAATATCGATAACAAAATCGGTAAATATCAATAAGAAAATTGATAAACATTGATACCCAAATCGATAAATATCGATAATAAAATCGATAAATATCAAAAAAAATCTATAACAAAATTTACAAATATCGATACCCAAATCGATAAATATCGATAACAAAATCGATAAATATCGAAAAAATCTATAACAAAATCTACAAATATCGATAGCAATATCGATAACAAAATCGATAAATATCGATAACCAAATATATAAATATCGATAACAAAATCGATGAAAAATTTGATGAAAATTTCGATGGCAAAATCGATAAAAATATCGATAACAAAATCGATAAAAATATCCATAACAAAATCGATAAATATCAATAACAAAATCGATAAATATAGATACCACAATCTATAAATATGGATAACAAAATCGATAAATATCGATAACAAAATCGATAAATATCGATAACAAAATCGATAAACATTGATACCCAAATCGATAAATATCGATAATAAAATCGATAAATATCAAAAAAAAATCTATAACAAAATTTACAAATATCGATAGCAATATCGATTAGTATCGATATCCAAATAGATAAATATCGATAACAAAATAGATAAATATCGAAAAAAAAATCTATAACAAAATCTACAAATATCGATAGCAATATCGATAACAAAATAGATAAATATCGATAACCAAATAGGTAAATATCGATAACAAAATCGATTTTGTTATCGATAACTATCGATATTTATCTATTTGGTTATCCATATTTATCGATTTTGTTATCGATATTGCTATTGATATTTGTAGATTTTCTTATAGATTTTTTCGATATTTATCGATTTTGATATCGATATTTATCGATTTGGGTATCAATATTTATCGATTTTGTTATCGATATTTATCGATTTTGATATCCATATTTATATATTGTGGTTTCTTTATTTATCGATTTGCAAACCTAACAAAAATTTTTAAGTTAATCGAAAGTGTGACATCAAATTTGATGTCCGATATTAAAAAGAATGTCTCACATATAAAAAAAAATATTAAATATTAAACAAAAGAAATATAGCGAAAACTGTTCAACATAAGGCATTCTATTATTGCCACTATTGCAAATTACCAATCCCGAATGTCCCGGGATTCTTGGCAAATAATCCCGGGATTTTCGGGACTTAAAAAGTGAAATCCTTGGTGTCTACTTCTTTTTCTCAACTAAAATTGTCTAATTTCTAAAGGTTATTCAACTGGTTTATCTTATTTTGGCATTGGACTTATGTTTTAGAAATGTGTTTCTTATTTTATTGCTAAATGGGAGGGATTACAAAGGATGGCACCTTTTTTGGCCCGTTAATTTTTCTATTTGGCACATTTTGGCACTTTTTTATCCTCAATATGGCACCTCATAGCGAAGGACAGTTGGCAGCCCTGGTTGTACCCCATTAAATTTAAGTAATAGTGCCTCAAGAGGCTAAGATTTCGCATTGAGTTTCGAATTTTTTTTTCGGCGGTGTTATTATCTATTTTCTTCCATACAAAAAAAAATTGTCGATCATAGTAACTGTGTATGGAAAACAGTGCGTGACACCGCCAGCAAAAAGAAAATTGTCAAAAATCAACGGCATTTTGTAGATACTTTAAACTAGCATATGGACGGTCTGCACCTTTTTTGAATTTTTCTAATTTTTGTACAAAGTTAGAAATTTGGATTTACCTGGTTTTTGTTAAACCATGGCATTTAGTAGCGGGGTGTAAAACAAGTACACATAGTACCAGTAATTCCTTTATTTTCGCATTAATATATATATTTTTTCGAAAATAAAGATACGGGCGTTATTCATATGAAATGTACGAGTAGATTAGCGTTTTAATTTGGTATAACATAGCACCTCTTGTTGCATACATACCATGCCGACTGCTTGGCGCGGGGAAGCCAGTGCTCATACCCCCGGCTGCACCAATGGAATGAATTAAATTGGATTTGTCGTAGCCTTTACACACGATCATATGAATTTCGTTGCCAGCATTACGCAGAATGTTCACGGCATCCTGATGCGAGGCTCCCAACAGTGAATTCCCATTGACTTCCAGTAATCGCATGCCAACCTAAAGCAAGCACAGTAACAAAGACCAACAATTAGTTCAAATGAAAATTAACAAATCTACGTAAATAAAAAGATTTAGCAATGGAAACGCAGTCACAAATCATTTTGGAATCTCAAATTACATAATTTCGATTTTGCGCCTATTTTCGTAAACAAATGACTTTTTGAAAACTCTCTGACTCATTGAAAACTGTTGCTCCACATTTCTTATGACAACACAATACATACCTTCAGCCTTCCGTCACGCCTTGCTGCACCGACTGAATTAATTTTTGACACAAAAACGCCCTCATCGGTGGGATCAACTGGATTGCCACGTTGGCCATTAAGACCGCCCTTAATGTGCATTCCCAGCCGTTCGCCTTCAGCTTTAATAATGACGATTTCCTGTGATTTATAATAATAAGCAGTTATAAATATAAAAGTGCAGCACAATACCAAGGCTACTGCCATTTGCAGCACCACAGTCAAAAAGAAATACTACTTATTTACATGTACGTAGATACGTATGTCTTAAGTTGAAGGCCATACACATTTTGGAAACGGAAGAATAACGAATGGAATGAAGTGAACGATAGAAGCTAACTAAAAGAAATACGCTTATTCAAAGAGTGAATAGCCTAAGCGTATGCATTCCTTATTTTTTATACATAATTCCCATTTGTATTCGCGATGGTGAATACTTACAGAGGTAATGGAAAAATAATAAATTATGCGCAAGTACATATTTGATAAAAATGTGCAATATTATTATGCGAAAAAGTTGGTGATTTAAAAGTGATAGTACAATTCATACGCAAACAGAAAGGATTTGAACATATTTAATAAATATGTATAGACAAATGTGCATGCAAATGTTCCGAATAAAGAGAAAAATCAACCCGCTGCCCATTACAAATCTAATTAAAAGTTATATGTATGTCGCCGTTTGTGTGGCAACATCAAGGCGCTCGCCCCAAATCGGAAAAGAAACTCGGCCAAACACTAACTCATGTATAAGCGCCAATCTATTATGGTATGTATTTTACTGAAACTTGGCAAGTATATTGCCCCAGTTCCGAGGTAGGCTAATATTTAAAATAGTCACAATCGGCTAAACTACTATACACTCAGTAATCGTTTATTGATCTCTACTACACTCGGTTCATAGGGGTACGTACATATGTACATATAGCCCGGTCAAGTTAGACATTCAAGGTTACAATAATTCGCATAAGGCTGATACGACTGTTGCAAATACCATTATAAATGAAATGTCAAAAGTCCCCATCAATCTCACGTCTTCAAACAAATATATTCAAGGTCACATAAATTTAATCTTTGCATTTTTCGGCAAAATGGTAACGTTTATCACAAAAATAGGTGATACAAAAGTGTAGATTATGCAATTATCTATAAAAACGGTCATAACATTTTTCTGCCTAAGGATTACCATATCTGAGATATAGCGATTCAAAAAATTGTGTTCTCGAAAATATGCACAATTTTATTTACACTGTACTTGTGGGGTAATGTTTTTGTTACGTTTTTTAACCTGTCTTCCCGGGTAGGCCTACTGCACGACTTATTGTAGTCCTATTTAACTAAATAATATTGCAGAAAAAAAATAATACCATTGGAAGTGATCGCCGCGGTGCATTTTTTTTATATATGTACATATACTGTTCAAAATTTAGGTTTTAATTTTAAACTCTTTGTACTACATATATGACCAAACTAAATTCAGTTTCAAATACAAACCTTCCAAGTTTAACAAGTAAGAAAGTCTAAGTTCGGGCGGGGCCGAACATTAAATACCCGGCGCAAGTATTACATATATGGCTTTTCACCTTTCCGAAAGCTACCGCTACATGGTAAGCCGGGGTGTATCAATTTTGAATAAATAAGCGTCCTTAAATTTCGAAATATTGACGTTTCAAGCATTTCTAAAATTTACCGTTATATGAAAAGCCGTAATTTTAGTCCGATTTCAGTAATTTTGAACGTTTTGCTTTTATGTGGCAAGCACAATAACCATACCGAGTTTGGTACAAATTGGTGGAACGGTTACCGAGATACATATATGTGATCATAAGTGGGCGGTGCCACGCCCATTTTCCAAAATGTTATCCTGGTACCAAGGCCAATAACTGTGCCAAGTCTGGAAGAAATCGGTGCAGCGGTTGCCAAGATATACACATGTAACCATAAGTGGGCGTGGCTACGCCCATTTTTCAAAAATTTATAATATTCTTATTTTTCGTCTAAAAGTTATTGCAAATATCAATTTTGAGTGAATAATCTTCAGTAGTTACTAAAATATCGCAGTTTTCGTATTTCTGAAAATTACCGTTATATGGGAGGTAGGCGTGGCTATTGTCCGATTTTGCCTATTTTCAATACCATCCGTCCTACGCCCGAAAGAAGTACACGTACCAAGTTTCGTTAAGATATCTTAATTTTTACTCGAGTTATCGTGTGCACAGACGGACAGACGGACGGACAGACAGTCACCGCTTAATCGATTTCTCTTTTCATCCTGATCATTTATGTATACATTTGTCTATATCTATCTCGATTCGTTTTGCCTGTTACAAACAACCGTTATGTGAACAAAGTTATAATACCCTTGTGCACAAGTGCGCTCGGGTATAAAAAAAGAGAGAACATATCTTGGGTTTAGAATTTAAGCAGTTCGGTTTAAATTTTAAACCCAAACATTTTCATAATAAAGAATAAAAAATCTTAAATTTCATGCTCCGTCCGATGGGGATTGAACCCGGTAAACTTGGTAGCAACCAATTGTATCAATCATCTTTGCACACTCAGCTACAGCCACGCATGTAAATGTGCTTTCATACGAGTATGTTCAGTTTGAATCAATAACCAAACCAAATTTTCTATATATGAAATTATAATTAAAACATTTTGGTTTGATTTTTATACCACGAACTTTTTGGACTAAAATTTAAACCAGAATATCCCTGCAGTGAAAAGCCAAACCAGTGTATGTGCCTACCAGTTCGACAATCTCAAAGAACTTAGGCGATCAGCGACATCTGCCTTTGAAGTGCCAAAGCCAAAAATAAAACGCAATTAATTGCTTTTCTCACCAATGTCGGCTGTGGCGTCACGTGAAGACTGCTGGTTCTGGTTCTGAAATCGCAGGTTCGAGGCCGCTTGGAGGTGGTTAAGATTTTTAAAGTTAAATAAATGTAAGTAAAAATAATTTATTCAATTTATAAATAAATAACAAATTCGAAAATCGAATTGCATTGCAAAAAAAACATTTAGAAAGAAATATAAAAACAAAGAAATTAAACAAAAATATTTTTTTAGTAAATTTAAAAATTACAATAAACAGCATAAACAAAAAAATAAATTTATTAAAAATAAAAATAAAATAAAAATTGAAAATAAAAAAAATTTTCCCTGTGCCAGGATTTGAACCTGGGACCTCAGGCTAACCATGCGAGTGCTCTGCTCTGTCGCCCATTGTGACTGTTGGAGCGTCGCGAGCAAAAAGGCACACTTATGCTTTTCACGGGGCATGAATTGGCAGACTATCTCATCAACTGATATGATACTACTAGTATTTATACTAGTAGTTGCTGATGCATAGCCTCACAATTGACATCTCGTAGGACATCGCAATGTTAAAAATACCAGTCGCTAACATTGAAAAAGGATAAAACGTGAACTAGTTCGGCTGAAACGCAAACCGGTAGAATTCTAGTTCATAACTAGTAGCTTTCCCTGCAGGGATATTAAAAATTGCTTAAAACTATTGACTATAAAAGATTAAAAGGGCAGTAGTCCCAACGCGGTTTAAAAATTAAACCCAAATTTTGGACCGTATAGCTGGTGAATCTTAAATTTTTTTCCACAGTAGTGAAACTTATTAAATTTACTATCTTCTACGTAAACGATATTTTGCAACCGGATTAGTAGTTTAGGAGCTAATCATTGATTCATCGACAATTTTGCATAATTAAAAAAAATAAATAAAAAAATACTTTCGGTAAAAAATATTAATATGAAGAACCTGTCAACTTTTGGATTCTTGCACGTCAAAGCATGATCTTTCATAAATACAATAAAGCCCTGCCCATATAAATTGAATATTAAATGTAGAAGTTATGAGTACCTAAGTAGAGATACATACAAAAATGTCTACACAAACTTATGTTTTGCATACTATGGAGAACACACCTTTTACAACAATTTTGAATCACTATGTCTCAGAAATGGTAATCCTTAGGAAGAAAAACGTTGCAACAGTTTTTATAGGTAATTGTATGATCTACACTTTAGTCTCGCCTATTTTTATGATAAACCGCACCATTTGGCTGAAAAATGCCAAAAAGAAATTTATGTGACCTTTGACCTTGAATAAATATTTTTGCAGACATGGGATCGATGGGCACTTTGACATTTCATTCATAATGGTGTTCGCAACACTCGTGCCATTTTTCAGCTTTATGCGAATTTTTGTAAGCTTACCCCTATTTATTGAGCTAACATATTTTTATCATAAGCTTTGTTTCATGACAGAAATACTGCCTACCGAGGCCGCTATTAGAAAAAACCTTTTTATGTTTTATTTTTTGATGTTGGTCAGAACCTGGGCTCGAACCAAGGCCCGCTGAATGGTAAGGCTCACTGCTAACCACTACACCACAGCGGTCATACAATATATGTACATATCGCCGTTTAAAGTACACAACCGCATATCGTGGTTCTGAAAAACCTCGTCACTGACTTTTGTGCCAAAAAAGATATTTGCTCACCGGAGGAAGCTCCTGCCACAAAGCCCTGATCCATTCATACTAAAATATCGATACTTAGTCATAACAAGAAGGTATAATTATGGATAAAAGAAACAACCGTTTTGAAATAAAACAAGTTTTAATCTCTCCTATAAAATTAACGAGATTTTGCATTTTCTTTATGCGCGGTTTTGTACTTTAAACGACGATATGTATACAGCGTGGCGACGAATAACTGTTACCCAGGTCTTTTTTGAGAAATAAAAAGGTCCTTTATAGCTTTTGTGAAAAAACTATTTTATTGTTAATTTTCCACAGATTTTACTTTAGTTGTATTAATTAGTTTTTAAATTGTAATCCTTATTTCCATTTGCCAGCAGTAAAACTTTGAGAGAAAAGTTCACTTAGCACGCAAGTCTTTTTCAGGTTTTTTTTTTTTTTCTTAGGCATCGTATAAAAAATTACAAAAAAAAAAAATAAAAACTGTAAAGGGTTGTTCGAATGAATGGCCGTCCTAGTCACCAGTTCCGAGTTTATTCGATTTTAGAGTATGAAGCCTTATGCTGGACAGAAGGGGGAGTATAAGGGACTCAAAACGGAGAAAATTAGCCTATGGTTACAGAAGATATGGAATAAATTAATTGACGAATACCTGCGCGCCAAATGAACTTTTCTTTCAAAGTTTACACTGCTGGCAAATGTAAATAGGGATTAAAATTTAAAAACTAATTAATACAACTAAAGTAAAATCTGTGGAAAATTAACAATAAAATTTATTTCTCAAAAAAACCTGGGTAACAGTTATTCGTCGCCACGCTGTATATGGGCAAATCTAAAAAACAGGTACACTTTCAAAAAAAAATATTTGAATTTTGAAATTTGTGAGCACACCTATGTTTTATATCTCATTTTATTCGTAATCTCTTAATAAATCGATTAATATAAGTGTAATTCATTTTCATCAAGTGCTTCAAAAGTTAGACGAGGAATAAACATGAAATAGAAAACAAAAGAATAAGCTGGGTTCAAATTACGCTGTTCAAGTTGTAAGCTTTGAGCAATGATTTTGAAAGTTGAACTCACTTAATTCGGATGCTCTAAATTCAATGGCATGCCCCGTTTTACCAGATTGGTTCCGGTTTTTGAGATAACGATACTTGAAAATTTGATTGAATATTAACTATTTTATAAATAACTTCTTCAGTTTTGAAGTTATTTTACTAAAATTTTGCACATAACAGTTTTTTAATATTACCTTAATTATTCCTTAAAATTATCGAAATGGGTTCACTTTAACATATAGATCCAATACATTTGATTACTCAGATATGTGTTTTTGCGCTATAACCAGTGTTGCCAGGTCTTCGGCATGAAAAAACGTCCCTTTTGGTCTGAAAAAACGTCATTTCCTACCCAAAAACGTCTTTTTCAAATGTATGCACAGTGAATTGCTCTTATTAAACTTTTATTGTATACAAAGGTACATACATAAGTATTTACGTAAGGTATATTAAAATATCATTTCTACAGAGCACATTTAAAATTCATTATAAACTGCTTTGAGATCGTTATATAAAAATCATTTTATACATACAGTTGTGATCAGCTGATTAAGTCATCAACATTTTGATTGTGGCTGTTTTTCTTTTGTTTATTTAATGTTTATTATTTTTCCATAAAACCCTAGCTTTTTATATAACAAACAAAATATAAATCCACATTTCACACTTTGTGCAAAAATTATAAAAAATCTGCAAAATTTTACGGTCTGCTAAGAAGGAACATAGCAATATTTCAGCCGTTTTTGCGTTCATTACATTTTCACGGCAGTCTTAAAAAAGTCGCCTACTTTTTTCTGACTTTTTATGCCGCTACAGCTTTTTTGGTGCTTTTGCGAGCATGCGTGTTGCAATAGATCGACTCTTCCTGATTTGGCTTTTAATGTGCAATTGCAAACATTGCAATAAGCCTCGTAACCTCAAGTGTTTACAAAACCAGCCTTTGAACGCGGGATCCTTAGTCCAAGAATCCAAAAAAATGCGCGTACGCTTGGTTTGCATCATAGTTAAGTCATCTCTGTCCAAAGAATAAATATCTTTTGTAGAAAAGTGCTGCGAAGAAAAGCTTGTAAAGATTTGTTAAGAAAATAATTCAAAATTAGTTCTACTTACAAAACGTCCAAATGACGTTAAAAACGTCAACCTGGCAATGCTGGCTTTAACTCTAACTACATATCTGAATAATAAATTGTATGCGTGCTATATATTAAATTGAACCTATACCAAACTTTAACCTGTTTAATTAGAGGAGTTATAACGCAAAACAACGGCTCTGATCAATCAGTTGTATGGGAGCTAGATGTTTTAGTGAACCAATTTGGATGATTTTATGGAATAGTTAAGGCAATATTAAAAAACAGATATGTGCAAAATTTTAGTAAAATATCTTCAAAACTCAGGGAGTTTTTTTTAAATAGTTAAAGTTTAAGCAAAGTTTCAAGTACCGCTATCTCGAAAAGTGGAGCCAATAGGGTAAAACTGAGGGCGCCATTGAATTTAGAAGACTCCAATCAAGTACGAGAAACTATCAGAACATTTATCGAAAAAAAGTTGCTTTGATACCACTCTCGAAATATTCTGACTAAAAGAAGGAGCATCATTAAAAGCAGTAAATCAGGGTTTTTACACACTTCTAGAGACACATTTTTTGAAGCATTTTACAGGTATATGTAGTTTTATAAGGACTAGCAGTTATAGAAAGATTTAGATCGTTTCGACGTATTTTAATCAATTTTTATCAATTAAGGTGTTTTTGGAATAAAAATTACGCTCAAGATCGCAGAATATTTTATATTTAAAAGTTAGTTTATTCTGAAAGCACACCTCTTCCTAAGGTATCAAATTATTTGTAACTAGACTAAATGCAGCTCATACATGGGGAGACCTTAGGTTCGGCCACTAAAAAAGATTCTGGGCACCATTCCAGCAACCCTACACAAGCTGGATTACATTAGTCCACATTCGAAAATAGGTTTTCTACCAAAATTCCAGACAGAAGCGACTGGGTAAACCGCTCGGACTTAGATCCAGGTTCTACCGCTATCTTTACGGACGGGTCCAAGCTCGACAACTGAACTACGTTCATCAAACTCTGCGCTCGATGCAGGCGTTCCCCTGTCTTCGAGTAAGCACCGATTGAAATCTATCTTCATTAAATTGGCCAACGAACGTTGGGCGAAAGAACCAAGCAACCGACCGCCCTATTATTACCACAGTGGTCGGTATAATTACACACTGTCGTGCCTGCAGGGACGAGGAGGAGGGGGAGAGCGTAGAACACTATCTCTGCCATTGCCCCGCCCTGGCAAGGTCAAGACTTGCTATTTTCAACGAACATGCTTTTCGCTGTTTAGCCGATCTCGACTCTGTTGACGTCCGCGACCTTCAACGATACGTTAAGGTTACACGATGTTTCAATCATTTGGGAAACTACTGTAAGTACTGTAAGTGCAATAAATAAAGACAAGGCGTTTGAAGATGTATCTTTATACATATGTATGTACATTAGAATGGTTTTATTGTATATGGGCGGATTTTTTTCCTGAAATTTGTAAGAGCTTACCTCTAGAAATGTGTCATTTAGTGTAAAAATACAATTGTTATATTTTTCTGCTTTAGCTTGCGACCGATTCTATCTAAACCTACAAGTTTACCATCATAAGATCTGCTTCATTTGAAATCTGGCAGCACTCTACATAGCACAACTTTGTTATCGACTACTCCAGGCATGGGCATATTTACCCGTACGGGCAAGCGAGCCCATTCCGCGGGCTAGATCAAGGGAAAATCAAGGGCAAACATGAAGGGGACAACGAATCTTACTAATACACATATACCAATGAGAGCCACTGCATACGCATTCTGAAGTAAAACGGCCCACTCTCCCAAACGTACCACTCTCCCAAACGTACGCCACATACCTCTTCGTCATTTGAATAGCTCAACCTTTTAATCCTTAGTATTTTCGTTTTTAATTTTGTTATTTAATATTCATTACATCCGATTTTAAAACTTTATACAAAGTTAAAAAAATGTCAACAAAGTGGTACAATAAAGTGCAAGTTTCAAGTGTCTGTAAAATAGCGGTGATTTTTGAAACTTTTTTTGGTGATGGTGCTGCGCATTTTCTCTCATGCAAAGTATGCTCGACAAAATTTTTATATGAAATAAAATGCGCAGCACCGTCAATAAAAAATTTAAAAAAATTTCAAAAATCAGGGCTATTTTAGAGTCACTTGAAACTTGCACTTTATTGCACTATAATTGAATGGGCTGCAAAACTGCATATCCGACATTTTTCTAAAAATATTAGTAACTTATTCACTGCAGGTCATTAGGATGACACACTCCTATGTTGACCTTTTTTAAGAAGTGTTTCCAGCTCTCAAGAAAACGAAAAATCATACAAAATGCTGCCCAGGAAATGGAAAAGAAAATTTACAAAAATATATTAAATAAACAAAAGGAAAACTGTAAATACTAAGGATTGAAAGGGTGTGCAATTCAAATGACGAGGAGTGTATATGAGCAGATGTGATCACTACCCCAAGCAGTGTTGCCATAACTTTTTGGACGAACCGGCTAAATTGGCAAATAAAACCGGCTAAAATGTTTCAACTAAATTTCACATGTTTTATTTAAATAAATCACGAGTAAAAAGACTATTTCTTGGAGAGTAGTTACAAATTCGAGCCGGAAAAAATTTTGCCAGCAAGAATTTGCAATTAGGAAAAACATATGATTGTGGCACATGGTTGGATTTTTTGTCGACGATAATTTGAATAAACCAGTTCGTTAAATTTAAAAATCTACAAACTGGAGCGTTTTAAAATGAAAAATGTAAGTTAATACTTGTTTACTTAATTAATTTAGTTAATTCCAATGATTTGAAAGGTACTCGGCAAAAAAAAACTATCTATTACTATTACTATCTGATATTTTGAGTGATAATTGTCTTCCCTACAAGGCCTTTTCAGACTGACCGATTCTCAATACACTCAGATAGAAACCAGTACACATAAAAAACGCTGTAAAAATTTCCTTTCAATTTTAAGGCAGTAAAACAACGACCTTAAGTTAACATCAACCGAGGCCATATGTTGACAAGGGATGCAAAATCACAGTTACACAAAAGAACTGGTCAGATTTTTCAGAAATCCCTTCAATTCTGATGTAAAATATGATGCCAAAAGGCTGCAGATCTCCCATTTAGATGACCGGCAGATGTCTCGTAGGATTCCCAGAGAGTTTTGCTTTACATAGAAATTTGTGCTCTTTTATTTTCATTTTGACTCACTTCAGTGTTGGTTCCTTTAATTCAAGTTGGCATTCGGTTTTTGGAATTTAAATAAGTTCTCAACAAAAAAGTTTGTTTAAAAAAATACATATGTGTACATAGTTCTTGAAAATATCAATTTTTCCCTTACCTTAAACCTTTGGGAGTGGGCAAAAATGATGTTTTGTAATTTAGGAAGAATTGAATACGCGCTATCTGGGAAGACAATATCTACATGTAATATATATTCTGTTTGTTGGCACTATATCCAAACACAAACGAATCTTAAGCCTCTTAACAGTGAAACAATTTCTTATTTTCTTTCTTATTTATTTCTTTGCGAATACAACTTCACACTTAAAATTAAGACGTTTATAACTAACATTTTATGAAGAAAATCCCTTCTTCGTTTAAAATAAAAATAAGCGAAATCGGCCCAATTTCATACAACCCTGCCTGGAAATGGAAACATATATACATATTTGAAATTTAATAAAACAAGACAAATAGCAAATTCGGCTAAAAACGGCTAATTTTTTTCTGCAAAACGGCTAACAAATCGGCTGCCGGCTAAATCGAAATTTCTCCGGCTGTTTGCTATCGCAACCGGCTAAATCTAGCCGAAAAGGACTAAAATGGCAACACTGACCCCAAGTAAACGCGAGCTGAAAGTGTGATTGTTACTACGTTTATGCGCATGCATAAGTCGCTTTAATTCATTTCGCCGCGATTCAAAACATATGTATAAACTGAATTTCAATTCGCTTTGAAAGAGCGAAGTGTTTTGGCTCACACTCCAATTCAAATCGGTAGTTTATTTCCCCAGACAGTTAGAAAGAGTGTATAAACACCGCTCTCAGTCAAAGCGAATTGGAGATCAGCTGTTCCGCTCAAATTCCAAATAATCGCATCAGTATTTAAAAGCTGATTAATAATAATCGTTCTTTTTCTTTGCCACGATTTTATAATGCCGAATAAAACTAGATTTTTATCACTTTCCATTATGTTAACTTATAAAATGTCAAATGAAAACTGCTAATTTTGTTTGCTTTTGAAGATGGTTACTTTGATGCCGATATAAAGTCGTAAGCACTGGAGCGATTTTAAAATGAAAAATGTACGTTAATACTTGTTTACTTAATTAATTTAGTTAATTCCATTAATTTGAAAGGTACTCGGGGAAAAAAACTGTATTCTTAATCGGAATGCAATCTCAACCACAGTCCGACCGACAAAGAAATTGAAACGTATGTTGAAGAAAGTCGGACTGACAAGATATATACCCGTAGACCCTTTTTTTTGCCCCTCTGAAAGAATTTTAAAAATTCTATACAAATTTCTTTTGTTTGAAATGCAACCGTGGACACTAGCTGGCAGAAAAACTTTCAAATTTGCGTTCGTACAGAAAATTGCAAGTTTCTCTACATAAGAGAGAATTTGGGAGCATTCTTACTATCTTACTATCTGATATTTTGAGTGATAATTCTAGCTGGATTTTCGACGAACAAACCTATTGTCTTCCCTACAAGGCCTTTTCAGACTGACCGATTCTCAATACACTCAAATAGAAACCAACACACATAAAAAACGCTGTAAAAATTTCCTTTCAATTTTAAGGCAGTAAAACAACGACCTAAAGTTAACATCAACCGAGGCCATATGTTGACAAGGGATGCAAAATCACAGTTACACAAAAGAACTGGTCAGATTTTTCAGAAATCCCCTCAATTCTGATGTAAAATATGATGCCAAAAGACTGCAGACCTCCCATTTGGATGGCCGGTCATATGACCAGCAGATGTCTCGTAGGATTCCCAGAGAGTTTTGCTTTACATAGAAATTTGTGCTCTTTTATTTTCATTTTGACTCACTTCAGTGTTGGTTCCTTTAATTCAAGTTGGCATTCGGTTTTTGGAATTTAAAGAAGTTCTCAGCAAAAAAGTTTGTTTAAAAAATACATATGAGTACATAGTGCTTGAAAATATCAATTTTTCCCTAACCATACACCTTTGGGAGTGGGCAAAAATAATGTTTTGTAATTTAGGCAGAATTGAATATGGCTATCTGGGAAGACAATATCTACATGTAATATTTATTCTGTTTGTTGGCACTATATCCAAACACAAACGCACCTTAAGTGTCTTAACAGTGAAACAATTTTTTATTTTCGAAGTTTGCGAATAAAACTTCACACTTAAAATTAAGACATTTACAACAAACATTTTATGAAGAAAATCTCTTCTTCGTTTAAAATAAAAATAAGCGAAATCGGCCCAATTTCATACAACCCTGCCCGACATGAAAATTTTGTCCGCGATAAGGCCATTTCTAACAGATTTTGGGTCGCTTAGTCAAAAATGGAAACATATATATATATTTGAAATTTAAGAAAACAAGGTAAATAGCAAAATCGGCTAAAAACGGCTAACTTTTTCTGCAAAACGGCTAACAAATCGGCTGCCGGCTAAATCGAAATTTCTCCGGCTGTTTACTATCGCAACCGGCTAAATCTAGCCGGAAAACGGCTAAAATGGCAACACTGGCCGTAAGTATAAACACCAGAGCGAAATGTGTACGGTGTCAATGCGCTTTCAATTAAGTCGATTATTCTGTGCGTATAAACGTAGTATGTGTTAAGCTGAAATTAGTCAAGAACGTAAACCTACCGGTACGTAAACCCGAGTCAGCTGACACGATCTGTTTTACCACAGCGCAATGTAAATGAAAACTCAACACCGCATAATTTTTCTGTAGTTGTAGCCCGTAGCGCAGAAATCTGCGGAAATTAGATTTTTCCGTGTCAGCTGATTTCTCCTTCTTTAGATGGTTGCCACTTCGTCAGTTATACAGATGGTAAAAAAGATATAAGTTCGTATTCAAAATATGTTTAAAATATTTGAAATTTACTATTGAATAAGGTTTTTGTTAAAAACTAAGTAGTTTATATTTAGCTAAAATCTATTATAGCACGAAAAATTGTAGTTGAAAGGGTAAGTTTATGAAAATGCATTGATGAGTGGCAACAGTGTAGTAAGCAACACTGAGGGCTCCAGTAATCGACAAAATTCTGCGTATACAGACTGCGTTTATGTATACGTTCTGCGTTCTCGACTAATTTCAGCTTTAGTGTGCCAATTACGTTTGAATGATTTTGCGTTCACTTTGTTACGCTCTCGCATGCATACACATGTTATGCTTACGCTCTTTAAGCAGGCGCACACTCTCTTGCATGTTGCCAACTTTGTGCCTTTCGCAATAAATTAAGTGCGTTTAGGGAATTAAAACGCGAACATTTTTTAGTTTAGCGCTTGTTTCGTTCTTTGGCGCCCTTTTCAAGGTAATTTTACAATAAAAACGTGATTCTATGGTGACATTGTATTTATTTTGTTCATTCATTTATTGATTCCAAAAGTACGGAAAACTTTATCCGTTGACTTACACATATGTTAGTGTTTGGTCGAGCTTTTCCTCTGGATAATATGATCCCAAGTAATCCAAATGCAATATTTTCACACAGTCTCTATCACTGAATTCACAGAATATTCTGCTAATTAGCTGGGTGTGCGCATTTGTACAAAAGTAAGCAATTGCATGAAAATAAAGCCGCTAGAGAAACCAAGTAAAGTTTTGCAAATTGTTTTACGAATAAAACAAAAACGTTTTACTAAATAAATTGATTAAATTAATTAACTGCGCATGGTTGGAAATATTTACAAGTGGCATTGCGTGATTACTTAAAATATTTCAACATACAGCTTTATATGCAAAAATACCATTAAACATAATTTTGGTGTTTTTTTTTTTGGGAAAATTGCACTATTTTCAATGTTTTGGTGCTTTTTTAAATAAAAAACTTGGCAATACTGATCACTAGCTGACCTTCATCGAACGCTCTTTGCTGGGTTCGGAGTGCAAAAATGGGAACAAAAATCAAGTTTTCGAAGTAGATGTGCATTTCTTATCTTTATAAAAAACAATTCATTTCTCCTCGTATCACTGTATTCTAGGACTAAAGAAGGGGCTAAAGCTGCCTTTACAAGGGTCGATTTCTGTACACTGAGGGAAAAAAATTTTAGAATTAAAAAAACGTGCTAAATTTAAAGAAATACGCATATGAAAGAGCACCAGCCCAACTCGTTTTAAATTTGAGAATGTACGTTATAAAATATGTCGTTGCGAAGTGCACAGAAGCTTTTTCGTTATACGAAATTAAAATTAAGAAGAAAAAATTTAATTTTATGTTCCGTCTGATGGTAATTGAACCCGGACGCTCTTCATGCTACCACCCAAGCGTCTTTGCACACTCAGCTACAGCCATACATGTAAATGTGTTTTCAAATGTTGAGTTTGAATCAACACACAGCGCACGATTAGTGCATGATGTCGTACCATGTATGTACATATGTATGTATGTATGTGTTGTCACCGCTTTGCATGCTTTGTATACATATGCTTTCTTAATTACATATGAAAAAGAATCCGTGCAGTGAAAATGCTTCATTTCAATACGGACGTATTTGATTTGAATATTTCCATTATACGTAGTGTATGTATAATGAAAAAATCCATTTTGTTAAGAATTTTCACTTGATTTAAAAACGAACATTTTTAAACGGTAATCAAATAAA
The DNA here is from genome assembly GCF_001687245.7 of Rhagoletis zephyria. Classification (NCBI taxonomy): domain Eukaryota; kingdom Metazoa; phylum Arthropoda; class Insecta; order Diptera; family Tephritidae; genus Rhagoletis; species Rhagoletis zephyria. Next base: position 203,911 of record NW_016157181.1, read on the forward strand.
TTTTTTTTTTATTCTTACAACTCGTTTTTTTTCTCAGTGTAGACTGGAAAATCGACTTGCCAAAGCATTTACATTTTACGGTTGAGATGTCATTTACACGGGTCGAAATTGGTTGAACGACAAAAATCTACTAGAAAATCGACCCGTGTAAAGGCGCCTATAACCCAGCGAGCAATTATCATTAAAGTTAAAATGCCTTGGTTAAAATTTATAAAAAGTTATTTCATTCTTGCTTTACCGGGACAATTGTTACATCGGTGGGCAACGACGCAATTACAGAACTTTAGACAGAACAATCTTTTTCGATCGGGTTCAAATCGGGTGATTGTGAGGGCCTATTCACGAATTCAAGTGTATTTGCAAAGGTGCTGTAGCTCACCAATGTAACAGTCGTGTCGATAAAAAGGTAAAATATAACTTTTAATTTGCTATTAAAAGCCCCACCGCCTTTCTATTTGAAGAGTAAATTTGTTGATGCAACAAAACGGAGCAGATTTACAGTTGAGCGAAGTAGAGGACTAGGTTTCAAATTATTTCGACCAAGCGGAACAAATCTACTCCTATCGGAGCCAAGTCCGAACGATGGCTTATTGTGTATATGAGGAAAATTTACGCTCTTTGTTTGGTGCACAAAGTCAGTATTGCCGCAGCCGTACTGCGATGAACATGATGTCGGCGGAGATATAAATAGTTTTTTCGCAACTTTTCATGCCCTTCCTCCCTTAAACTGTTTTTCCCTTTTTCTAGCCCTTGCTCGCACCTTCACTACTGCGCGGGCAAAATAGTGCCCATGTCTGGACTACTCGATCAGCCGTTTATTTAGTGTGCTGGTTTTGCTATCGTTGTTTTTTATTACAGTTAATTTTCATATGCGTAACTTTAAAAATAAGTGATGTGGAGAGCAGAGAACTTCAGCAAAGAAAATTGATTTTGGACGAATTCATGCAAAATCCACACATCTCCCAATATCGGTTAGAAAAATTGCTGAAAGTTGGAAGGTCGACGGTTCAAAATGTATTTTCAAATATCAAGAAAAATTGCAGCATTGAGAGAAAGGCGGAATCTGGCTAAGGACTGATCTGGCACCAAGCCATTGTGCAAAAAAGCGCAAGAGTTTTATACACAAAATGGAATCAACATTGTAATAAAACAGGTCAATCCTCCGAATTGCCCAGAGCTGCAAACGATCGAACGTTATTGGCCCATATGAAATCAAAATTAGAAAAAAAAACAAATGCACGGCTTCAAGAATAACGCAGTTCTGCAGAATGTGGCGAAAACAGGCTGAATCGATCGGCGAAAGGGATGTCCAAGTATTAATGGCGGGTGCCATCTCTAAAGTACGGGTATTTTGGCGTGGAAGTTAATTCTAATAATATTTGAAAATCTTTTATTTAAATAGAAGTAAAAGNGTCGTGTCGATAAAAAGGTAAAATATAACTTTTAATTTGCTATTAAAAGCCCCACCGCCTTTCTATTTGAAGAGTAAATTTGTTGATGCAACAAAACGGAGCAGATTTACAGTTGAGCGAAGTAGAGGACTAGGTTTCAAATTATTTCGACCAAGCGGAACAAATCTACTCCTATCGGAGCCAAGTCCGAACGATGGCTTATTGTGTATATGAGGAAAATTTACGCTCTTTGTTTGGTGCACAAAGTCAGTATTGCCGCAGCCGTACTGCGATGAACATGATGTCGGCGGAGATATAAATAGTTTTTTCGCAACTTTTCATGCCCTTCCTCCCTTAAACTGTTTTTCCCTTTTTCTAGCCCTTGCTCGCACCTTCACTACTGCGCGGGCAAAATAGTGCCCATGTCTGGACTACTCGATCAGCCGTTTATTTAGTGTGCTGGTTTTGCTATCGTTGTTTTTTATTACAGTTAATTTTCATATGCGTAACTTTAAAAATAAGTGATGTGGAGAGCAGAGAACTTCAGCAAAGAAAATTGATTTTGGACGAATTCATGCAAAATCCACACATCTCCCAATATCGGTTAGAAAAATTGCTGAAAGTTGGAAGGTCGACGGTTCAAAATGTATTTTCAAATATCAAGAAAAATTGCAGCATTGAGAGAAAGGCGGAATCTGGCTAAGGACTGATCTGGCACCAAGCCATTGTGCAAAAAAGCGCAAGAGTTTTATACACAAAATGGAATCAACATTGTAATAAAACAGGTCAATCCTCCGAATTGCCCAGAGCTGCAAACGATCGAACGTTATTGGCCCATATGAAATCAAAATTAGAAAAAAAAACAAATGCACGGCTTCAAGAATAACGCAGTTCTGCAGAATGTGGCGAAAACAGGCTGAATCGATCGGCGAAAGGGATGTCCAAGTATTAATGGCGGGTGCCATCTCTAAAGTACGGGTATTTTGGCGTGGAAGTTAATTCTAATAATATTTGAAAATCTTTTATTTAAATAGAAGTAAAAGAAGGTTCTAAAAAAGTTTCGACTGAATTATTCACTTTAAATTAGTTTTTTTGCTATTTAATACCTTCCAGATTTCAACTGAAGCAGATCTTATGTAAGGTAATTTTGTTGACTTTAAACTCAATTATAATACATTTTCTTCAAAAATATACGGTTTTGAAGATATTTAATATTTAGGACCGTTTTCTAATGTAAGCAGTAAAGTTGCCTTTACTAACAGGGCAGATAAATTGTTCCTCAATTTAAAGTGTTTTCGTTTTCTTACCTTGCCGATTAAACTAAATTTGTTATTCCGTATAGTGAAACTTCACTACATTTCCGAGAGTGAAACCTCACTACATTCGTCATAAAATTGCAAAGGTTGGCAATGCAACATAAGCAAATATAGAGCAAGAGCAACTGTTAGCAATAACCAAAACCTTGGTTGAAATATCTAATATTTCTGACTCATGAACCAAAACCAAAACAAAATTTAAAGTTGGGTGCAAATTTTAAAGGTTGCATCGGGTGAGCCACAGTTTATCGATTCGAGAAATTAATGCGCTGATGAACGATGAAAACGAAAGCTCGTATATCGAGACGATAAAGTGGCCGGTAAATTAAAGGTTAGATGAGAAAACGGCTCTTAATGGGACAAATTGGTGTAAATTTGTATTGGCACTTTATAGCAAGACATGAGAGATTATTTCAAAATATCTAAACGTCAACTGTAATAAATGGATATATTGAACAGATTTCTTTAATAACAATAGAAAAACAAATTACAGTATATTCCGTTTAGCTACCTATTCTCTTAGGTGCATTTTCCGCTTACGCGTAAAATTTTGCCAAAATACTGCTTCATGAAATGGATTTTGTACGAAATTTGAACTTTTACCTGCATTTCCGCTTTGCAACCCCTTTCCGTTTAACAGTCCTGTTTTTGAGTAAGTTTTATTCGATTTACGAAAAATACTTCTCTTACCACCACTAAAATGTTTTCAAACTTTATTTTGCTTACAACATATCACTCCTTTTGCGAACCTGTGCCATTACCCTAATCTGAAATCAGTAGAGGCGATGAAGACCCAAAAGAATCACCCCTATTCTGGTTGTCCTAAGTCGTTCCCATCGACAGTCGTTCGTTGAATTATGTCGTAAATAAAAACATTAACGACAGATTTTAACACGTTTTCAATACTTTGTCATATTGAAGGGATAATAGGAATAAAAATTTGTAGTAGGTTATGTCTTTGGTTGCCTCATAACGTCAATGAAATTCTCAAATTTCGACGAACGAGTGTCATTTCAATAATCGGAATAGGGCCGGATATGATAATGCCCCTGTAGCTGCTAGTGTTAAAGAGGCCTTATTCGTATTAAATATTTAAAAAAGCTTTCATGAAAAACAGTATTGAAACAAGTTTTAAAATCTAAAACAAAACAAATCACAGTTTTTGGTTTCCGTTTTGCTAAACATTTCGCTTAAGTGCACCAAACCATTTGCAGTGGAATTAAATGGAGCTAAACAGAATATACTGTATTAATAAAAATGTTTTATTATGTTTTTTAGGTTTTTTAAAATGCAAGGTACAATATTTAACAAAACGAGTAAGAAAGTCTAAGTTCGGGCGGAGCCGAACATTAAATACCCGGCGCAAATATTAAATATGTGTTTTTCACCTTTCCGAAAGCTACCGCAACATGGTAAGCCGGGGTGTATCAGTTTTGAGTAAATTAGTGTCCTTAAATGCGAAATATTGAAGTTTCAAGCATTTCTGAAATTTACCGTTGTATGAAAATTGGCCCTAATTTTAGTCCGATTTCCGAGTTTGGTACAAATTGGTAGAACGGTTACCGAGATACATATATGTGATCATAAGTGGGCGGTGCCACGCCCATTTTCCAAAATTTTATCATAAACGTATTTCTTGGTAAAGAATTGTCGCAAGCATCAATTTTGAATAAATTAGCTTTAATATTTACAGATTTATCGAAGATTTTGTGTTTCTCTAAATTACCGTTATATGGGATGTGGGCGTGATTATTGTCCGATTTTAAAAATTTTCGGTCATTTGGTATGTTGTATCAAGGCTAACAACTGTGCCAAGTTTCGAAGGAATTGGTGCAGCGGTTACCAAGATATACATATGTAACCATAAGTGGGTGCGGCTACGCCCATTTTCTAAAAATTTATAATATTCTTATTTTTCGTCTGAAAATTATTTTAAATATCAATGTTGAGTGAATTATCTTCAGTAGTTACTAAAATATCGCAGTTTTCGTATTTCTGGAAATTACCGTTATATGGGAAGTGGGCGTGGTTAAAGTCTGATTTCGCCCATTTTAATACCAACCTACCTTGGATAAATGGAAACCTACATACCAAATTTCGTTGAGATATCTCAATTTTTGCTCGAGTTATCGTGTACACGGACGGACGGACAGACGGACATGGCTTAATCGATTTCTCTTTTCATTCTGATCATTTATGTATACATTTGTCTATATCTATCTCGATTCGTTTTGGCTGTTACAAACAACCGTTATGTGAACAAAATTAATATACCCTGGAGCACAAGTGCGCTCGGGTATAAAAATACAAATAAAATGGCACAATTCATTTCTAGACAAAAACTTATCTAAAGGAAATTTCGTACTGTAAACACTTATATATATTTTATTAATACTATTATTTTCAATATCACTCATCAGACAAGGGTAGACAAACGGTACTTTCAGGGTAAATCCGCAGACAATCCGCTACCACTTGAATGGTTTTTTATTCTCATCTTGTGTCCTATTAAATTCTTAAATTAGCTTAACCCATCTTGCAGCCGTGTCGTTTGCTACCCTCAGTTTGGACCTTGAAATATTCGAAAAATGGCAGGCTTTGATCCGAAACAAACTTTTTAAAAAAGACATCCTGAACAAGTTTTACTCAAAGACCGTAACAGTTGCAACTTTTATTACACCGTGCGACAAGACCCAAAAATTTTTAAAACACACGAAAAAATCAATATAAGTATTCACAAAACCAGCAGCCAAATATCGTATAACTGCGTTTTTAATTTTTCCCTCTGACGTCGGGATTTTTTTTTTAAGCACTTTGAAATATCTAGGATATGATCGAATAAAAAAATTGTTTAGAAGATTTGTTGCATTGTAGAGTAACAATTTGGTTATCAGTTAAAAGGAAAAATTCTGTAGAATTAAACAACAATTTAATTTGTTGGTGCCCCTTTAAAAATTTATTCTTGAATATCCTTGGAAATTTCCAATATTTATTTTTGAAAAAAATATATGCCAAGGACTAATATGTAAACTACTACATCCTCGAATTTCGTCCTTCTAACTTTATTAGTTTTAGATTAAAAAAAAACCACACATGTGTATAAGATATTGATAGTTACAATATACATATTTAACCCTGGAAGGTCATCGTTATTTTTATAACGCAAAGGTCATCCTTCGTCGATTCGACGACGGCATTTCTAAAAGGCGTTATTTAATTAACCTGTGTATCATAATGCACAAAAATTATTATTTTCACATTATTTTGTTTATATTTTTTTTAAATAAAACAATATCAAGTAGTTTTTCTGTAGTCTTTTGATTGTAATTCAAGATTTCACAGCTCTGCTTCATTTGGCTTTTTGTACAAAACATTAATTAGAAAATATAAAAAAATAAATAACTTAAAGTACAATAATTCATTTAAAGTGTTTTTTTTCCTAAAAATAATACTATGAACTAAAAAAGGAAAACATTTTCAGATGCGACGGTTCTCATTTTGTGCAAGAGGCGCAAAGCTCTATTTTATGCTCTCCACAGAGACTTTTTTGGCATTTTGCAAGGATGATTTGTTATGCGTCGCTTAGAAGGGGGACAAATTGCGCAATTTTTTTTTTCTTCGTCGGTATAACTTTTGGTTGCATTGATCGTGTATTATAGCTGCACAAGTAAAATATATAAACAAATAAAAAAAACTTAAGAAAATTACTTTGAAAACATACACACAAAGTTCATCCTTCGTCGTTTTGACTACGCACATTTAAAAAATAAGTACTTACACGAAGCGCATGAATCTAAGTAACCGCACACATCAACTGCACAACACCGACTAGCGCTGTACGAAAAATTAGCACTATACAAACAAAGGAAAACAGCGATAACGGTAAAATAGAAACTCGCGTCGTCGAAACGACGAACCTTCCAGGATTAAATGCAGAAATCATTATTATGGAACCATGTATGCGCTCTAAAAGAGCAAACTGACCGTATGATGTACGGTTTAAATACTTTAATTGTTTTGCATACAAGGGCGTTGTCAGCCTTTCACCTAGGGGTAGGAATTTATATAGAGGGCAAAAATGTTTTTAATTATTGTTTTATCCTGGTGCACCCAAAAATTAAATTTTTCTCCTATTCTATAGAATTTTTCTTTTTAATTGATACCCATATTGTTATTCTACAATGCACCGAATCTTTTGAATAATTTTTTTATTCAATCATAGTCTAGAAATCTCAAGGTCCTTTTAAAAAAAATCCTAACGTCAGAGATAAAAACTAAAAACGCAGTTTTACTATATTTGGCCCCCAGTTTTGTGAATATATTGATTTTTTCGTGTGTAAAATTGACTGTCGCACGGTGTTATAAAAATCGCTATTTAAAAATTTGTTTTTTTTTTTGTTTTTACTTTTATTGAATTACTCCTTAAATAACAATAACACTATACCGCAAAATTAACTTTTTTTCTGGGTAGTGGACCAAGCCAATTTTTTCAAGAGGATGAGTCATTAGTGAAAAAGTCATTTCTCCGTTCTTCGAAGTTAGCCTCCGAAATCGAGATATGGACCTTTGAAGTTCTAAATTGGACCTTTGGTAAAAAAATATTTTTAATTATTGCATGTAAACAACTAAAAACGTAAACCTATTAGCACTTAAAAATTAGTTAAAAATTTTTTTAAATACATATAATTTATTTAATTTTTCGAAGATCTAACTTTTGACCCCCTTTAGCACTATAAGTTTGCACAAAAAAGTTATATACCATTTAAATTAGAGCAAAAGGCGGACCACGCCCATAATTTTACTTTTTTAGTTGCTTACATACAATAATTAAAAATATTTTTTTACCAAAGGTCCTATTTCGAACTTTGTAGACCCATATCTCGATTTCGGAGGCTAACTTCGAAAAACGGAGAAATTACTTTTTAATTATGACTCAATCTCTTGGTTCAATACCCAGCTAAGTGCTGTACAGTGTATATTTATGACAGGCTCAATTTCAAGTTGGTCTCTTCTGGCTGATGTTAGCTTTAATGTTCCCTTTAGGGATAACTATCATTCCAGCAAGTTTGATATATCAGATTCGCTTTTCAGCATTAAAACCCCGATACTATCCTCTCTCAATTAATGATTTACTAACATAAAGACATAAAACCAGCTGATGACTTTAGTTCTCTAGTTGAACAGTGACTCGGCGCAAAAATTGAAAATATTGGTTCCGTATGTCATGTGGAATGCGCCACTCGTGCGGATGGGCGAGAAAGGAGGGTACAACCGTTGGGATTATTATTATATATCCAAAAAAAAATCTATTTTTATCTTAACAATCTAAAAATAACAAATATTTTAAATTTTTATATTTTATGTCTTAGATAACAGTTATTGAAGACTTTTATTTATCAATAAAATTCAATCACTACTTTTACTTACAAAAATCATCAATAAAAATCCAAACTTATCAAGATTAACCGAACAATAAACTAAACAAAAATCAAAATACTTAAATCGCAATATTCCATAAACTTCACAGGAAGGTGCCTGTACCATTAAGGGCCGTTTCCACCAATTCTGGTTAACACTAATGCCCAGTTAAACATCGCTGCCGATGTTAGCGGCACAGTGTTATATGCATGGTTTCGATAGCGATGTTTGACGGAGGTTAGTGTTACCAAGATATTGAGAAACTGGCCCTGAATGTTAAATATCTTCGAAACCGTATATTTTTAAAGAAAATGTATTATAATTAACTTTAAAGACAATAAAATTAGCTATGAAAGCTATAGCTACTTATAGTTTTAGATAAAATCAGTCGCTAGCTAAGCAGAAAATTATCGTATTTTCTTTACAATATTAATTTTATTTTTTCAAACTTCAGGGCACCTTCGGTACGTGAAGGCATGTTCCTATTGGGCTCAAACTTTCACAATTGTGTTTTTCCTCTAACAGGTCTATTCCGCGCTGGTAACATAAATGTTGTAACCGGCAACTAAAGTGTCTGTCAATTTTTAAACTTTTTTCGCATTCTGTGCGCTCTTGTAACCGGTAAATTTGGTTACCATCTCATGAGCTGGTAACAAAATATTGCCCCGTGAAATATGCAACACAAGAATCTCCACAAATCTCCATAGCTGAACTGCTGAATATTTTCACTGCATTACCAACGTACCTAGAATCGCGGTAACAAGAAGTGGTAACATTTTTTGGTAATACAATTTTCCGGTCACAAAATCTTCGGTAACGTGCAGAATAGACCTGTAAATAGCATATTTCTAGAGGTGAGAACCTGTAAAAATCGAAAGTTTTTGTGGGAAAGTTTGATCTTCGGAAATAAAAACTGCTTACATGCAAGGTGTAACTGTTCCTGCAATCACTTTTGGAATTGCTTGAGTTTGACAGAATTTTAAAAAGGCCTTGCGCTTGCCACGTCTAACAGCTACTTAAGAGCTTTTTATTTTCTAACATATTTTACATACATACATATGTACATATGGCTCATTCCACGGTAATCGATACCGAATGAAACGAAAATAAACTAAAGAATATGACTGTATTATTTCTAGTAAGTAAGAGTAAATAAATCTAACTTTCAAGACTGAAAGCCAAAATTCCGAAATTTATCTCAAACTCAGATATTTTTTTACTTTAGGTTATGAGAGGTTAATTTTTTTCAAAATTTACAAGACTGATTTTCGTAGTCTATTACCTTTTTCGCATTGTTTAAACCGTCAGTGGAGAGACAAATTCGTTAGCATTGTAACGGCGTTATTTTCAAATTTTTCGGGCAAGTACTAAATATTTTATAATATATTGGCAAAGCATATTTTAATGTCACGCCCGTCACAAGATACACATAATAGTTATTTTTTGAAGGAAAACACATCTTGGACAGTGTAAAAAAGCTGAAGAAAGTAACGCTATGACACAGGGAAATATGTGCGAATTGCTTTCAAGTATTTTTATGCTTTTATTTTAGAAAAAAAAGAACCGATTATGTTGGTCACGTCCGTCACATGTCACACCCGTCATAATTTAAAGTTTGACAAACTTCAATAAATTCGGCCAGGGACTGCTACCGTTACTTATCAGCTAATCTGAAATGTGTCATATATCTGTTTGTGATCAGCGATGATAAAGCTAATCATAAAGATATGTTGCTCGCGCGATGGGAAAACTTAAGCTATGCTGTCACGGATAAAAAGATATCATTACTTCGCTTGTCAGGGCAAAAAAAGTATCTGAAACGGTTTTTACAGGTCATACTATTAAAAATACGGTACTTTACAATTACTAAGACATACAATAGAGAAGAAGACTTGGCGGAATCTGGTATGTGTTCGTAAAATCTGATTTTTTGAGAAATAAAGTTAGCTTAGTTGTCTAATAATGTGTATTTATGTATTCATGCTCAACTTGTCACACCCGTCACAAAGTCAAGTCACACCCGTCACAGTTGAATTTGGAACATATAATCTATAATTTCCAATAGCGGCAAGCAACTTTGGCGTAAATGTTGAGAATGTTTATTTAACTATACAACGAACTATTTAAAACCATAAGCAGAAGACATAATTAGCAGAAAAACTCTGATGCAAGTAATGAGTAGTTAATTTGGTTTGCGTACTCGTCACACCCGTCACAGTGACTAAAATTCAGATAACTCGTTCGGATTAAATTGTTTTTGGAATTTTTATTCCAGGCATTGTGTATATCTCGGAAACCTATTACAAAATACTCGTTTTAAAGAATTTTGTATTACAGTTTAAGAATTAACCCTTAAAATGTGAGTTGAAATGTCACACCCGTCACCGTGGAATGAGCCATATGTAGATTGTCTTAAATTTTGGGACTGGGGTGATTTCATAATGCATTTCATTCGATAACGAATGCTACAATTAGGCCTGTGAATTTAAAATAAAATAAATAAATAAGTTGCTTTAAAATAACACAGCGCTAGCGTTTAACATTATATTCGTTGTTTATTTGGCGCACAAATACTTTAAGATCTGTATACTAAATCAACATTTCCATTTCGGTTAAACCCTTAATATTAACAATATAATGTGGGCTCATGTTCTTACTCAACAAAAATTAATAAAGTTTTAGGCACATTTAGGGAAACATTTATTGAATAATCCAAACAAAAAGCGACTTGGCTTACCTCCGTACGTAAAATTTCTACCTCAAACTTGGATATTGCAATTAAAAAAGAAAAAAAGTGTAAATATTTTGCAAAAGTGTTGAAAGAGCAAGCTGTAAGCTACATATGTACATAATTGCAGGTCAGCGTGAATGCTAAAAAATAACTATATTTTCTATGGAATGAGATATTATATTAAAAATGCCTTTTTATGTTATTATTTGAATTTTAATTACAACCAGAATGAAATTTAGACTAAGATGTCTTAAAAAAATAATACATTAAAAAACAATTTGTCAACGTCAAAAAGCTTACCTGAAATCCCGGGGGTAATGGCTCGTGTTGAACTGTTAGCTTTATATCGTCACCAGGCTTCAGGAGCTCCATTACAGCCTCTTGGTGGGTTGCGCGCGAGATATCAACGTCATTCACCTTCAAAATCCGGTCTCCCATTCGCAGTTGCCCACATTTGTGTGCAATGCCATCAGGCACAACCTGCAATAAAAATTATAGCTATGTTATAAAACTAATCTTACGAGATTGGACAAATTTAACATTTTCTTAACATTAATTAGGGCACAAGGCAGAAGCTTTAAATTTGTTTTCGAGATAAGAGGGGCCTTAAACAATCTTAAGCCACTTAGCATAACATTAACAGCCAAAGTATGTACGCTACATTTGTTCATTTACGTTTGTGCTGTAATGCAAAAGCCGAAAAAAGGTAAAAGGCGAAAACGAAGACTTCAATAATTTATGTCAGCAGAGTTCCTGGCAATATAGACTATGTACATACAGTCACTCTCAGAAGTATTCGTAAATTAGTTTTTTCATAATATTCAAAATGTTTTCCATCACAAATCTTTTTCGTTAATTTTCATTTAAAACATAGCTCATTCTATAACCAAAAACAAAATTTGAAACTTTTTATTCAGAATTTTTAGAAAAATTATCGGTACAATAAGGTGCAAGTTTCATTTAGCTAAAAAATACCGCTGATTTTTGAAGTGAAACTTCTTAATCGAGTTCGGAGATGGTTGCGTTAAATATTTAACACCAAGCCATAAACTCTGTATCGTTCGTTCGATTTTTAAAAATGAGGTGTCACATGAAAGGCCTTGTCCTTCGGGTGTACACCATAGCTTTAGTTCCATGAAAGGAGTTGCCACATGTTAGAAAATCGAATTCAAAATTTCTCTGCCGCAGAGGGTTGCGTTAAATATTTAACACCACGTCATAAAATCTGTATCGTTCGTTCGATTTTTAAAAATGAGGTGTCACATGAAAGGCCTTGTCCTTTTGGTTTACAACATAGCTTTAGTTCCATGAAAGGAGTTGCCACATGTTAGAAAATCGAATTCAAAATTTCTCTGCCACAGAGGGTTGCGTAAAATATTTAACATCAAGTCAAAAAATCTGTATCGTTCGTATGATTTTCAAAAATAAGGTGTCACATGAAAGGGCTTGATCTGCAGATGTGCAGTATGGTTTTGGTATTTTAAAGGCTTGCCATATATACGAAAATCAAATTCAAATTATTTATTAAGTTAAACGAATTATCCCAATATGGGTATCAAAAGAAATGGGTTTGAATAAGTTGTATTTTCTAGCTAAATGTAGGAGGGTAGCCACCTGTTTCAAAAGTAAAATTTAGTTAAATATACAAAAGTCTTACGCTTAAAATACTATACAGAACAGAAAGAGCTTACGGAAACACAATTAAAATATTTTAGAGGTGCCTGAAGAGGGTGGCCACCTGTTTAAAAAGTTAAACTCAAATTATTGAAAAGATGAAGATGAAGATGATGATGAAGATGAAATTATATATGTATATTAGAAAATAAGTACATGTGTATGTATATCGCACATTTCTTTCTTTCTGGAATTTCCTCTATTAAGTTTCACTTCTTCCGCGCGTAGGGACTACACGCCTGAGTTTTTAGAATTTTTTTTTTTGTCGAGGGTGTTGCGCATTTGTTTCCATATAAGGCATGAACAAAATATATTTTTATATGGAAGAAACTGCGCAACACCCTCGAC
>NW_016157181.1:217519-225941 GCF_001687245.7 Rhagoletis zephyria
AAAAAAAAAAAACAAAAAATCTGCAGTAATTTTGAGCAGCCTTAAACTTGCACTTTAATTATACTAAAATGGAAAGGGCTACAAAACTGCATACCGAAAGTTTTTCTAAGAATTCTGAATAAAAAGTTTGAAATTTTGATGAAAATTTTTTTAAGGTTGATTCATTTTTATGATTTTTGTACAAAGTTTGCAAGAATGAGATAATGAAAAAGATGTATGATGGAAAACATTTTGAATATTGTGAAAAACTAGATTACGAATACTTCTGTGAGTGACTGTATGTACATGCGGACACTGATAAACGATGCAGAAGTTACTGCGACTTTCTGTTTCCATTCATTTTATTTCTGTTTTGCACAAACACAAAAAGACTCGTATCAACTGACCAGAACCATACAAATTTACAGCGTGACAAATTCTACATTGGACAAGTGCAACAGCCAGCTATGTATATAGCTCATTTCAAGACAGGTTCAAAGCTATCTTTTAGGTATAAATTATGGTCTAGTCTAGCATGGTCTAGTATGTATGGTCTAGTCTATTATGGTCTAGCACTAGTTCAGTGCTCCTTTGAAGGAAATTCGATTACATCAGGGAAAAACGTGAACACGTTAAGCAGTGCCCATACATACATGCGAATTTTCGGAATGCGAATTTGCGAATGCGAATGTTAGGAATAACATTAAAATAGCTATAATCAACTTAAGTATTCGTTTTTATTACTTGTGCTTAACCTATACAGCTTTTAATCTAGTAGTCAAAGTTCAAAAGGGGCATATTATATTTCAAAAAAGTAATTTTGCTGCCTTTTCTCCCATGAGGCGTTTTCTTAGTGACACAAGACCGGCTGCACTGAACAATTGATCACTTGGAACCACCAATCGAGAGGATTGTTACCGAGATTCCGAAATTACCGGATTTCTTTAAGATAGACCTTCAACTGAGCTTTAATTTCACATTTTTTAATCTAAAATTATTTCTAGGTTGCTTATACGACTTTTAGCAGTATTTGTTGAAGGTCCATCAATGTTGCTTGCTATACTACTTAACCGTTTAGCGCATGAAGCTAAAAGCTGGTTATTGTCCGCACTCTGGTTAGACAGACTTAGAGCCATTTCAGCAATATTAGAGCAGACTCTTTGCCCATGTGCACATTCGCAAAATACTCGAATCATTTGATGCGAATGCGAATGTCGAATGCGAATTTGTAAAATGATGCAAATCATTCGCATAACGAATGCGAATGCAAATATCCGCAACATCCCTGATGTGCACATACATTTTGAGAGTACCAAACTTCCGTCAAAAACGGCTGCCATGCCTGGCGCCACTAAATAAAAGTTCTGTTGTAAACTTTTAGTTGCTTATGAAATGCATAAGGAAATTTTGAACTCGTTTCTAACGAAAATTACAGAATAGTTATTAATTTATACTAATATATATTTTGAAAGCCGTTTTTTCTTTTCTTATGTTTAAAAAAAAACACAAATATGTATGTACAGTTCATGGATAAATTATGTAGGCAATTACAAACATATGTATGCACAAGGAGCAATTAACATTGCTGTTAGCACTTACATTTGTATATGCATATTTATAAAAGTATCATGATTTTTCAATATTTTCGGTTCTTCCGTGTGCGATTTTACATTATTTTCAAAGAAACGTTTTTTCAATTTGAAATTAAATTTGTTTGAATGATTGTAAGAAATGTACATTTACATACCTTTGGCTGTAGCTGAGTTTGCAGTGGTGCTCGCTGTTATTGGTTAGATTCCAGACGGCCCAAGATGTTAATACGTTAACACAAAGTTTTGTTTTGTATTACCAAACAATGAAATAGCATCTGCGAAGTGCAGAGTGAAAGTGCATTTGAACGAAAAAGCCGCCTATCTATGTAAAGTAAACAAGCCCCCCGCTGCATCCCTTTTCGATAGTTTCGAACTAGTTCTAAATTCGACAGATATGATCTAGTTCGTTTTGCGTCCCTTTTTCTATAATTCCGAACCAGTTCTAAATTCATCACTTAAGATATAGATTTCTAATGAAAAAAGAGAAATACAATTTTTAATATTTTTATTGAGCTTTGTACCACGATTGTTTATTAGGAAAAATTGAAAAAGCAACAAAGTCTAAGCGGTAGAAGTTATAGCACTATTTCGGAGATCACCACATCTCCTCATCAGACTTCTTTTTTCTAGACTTCAGCAGGGATCGAACCTGCGTATTCGATGTTCAAAGTCAGAAGCGTTAACCACTGAGCTATGTACATCCCGTAAACTCTTGTAGCTAATTCATTTTCCTTATTCAACCAACTACTATCAAGTGCAGCTGATTTGCCGCTATTTAAACTCGACAGCGTGGTTGTTGTTGTCAATTCTATACATCCATTTGCTTATTTGCTTTTTTGTATAGTTTCAGGCAGGCTCTTCNGGCTAACAAAAATCTCGATATATAAAAAAAGCATGGAACCTCCTGTACAAACCGAATTTTTCATACTGGAAAATGGAAAATTTTTGAACTTGTTACGGAAATATATGAAAGCAATCACATACTCATGGAGAAAAACTGGAGTTATTGGAAAATGGGCGTGGCACCTCCTATACAAACCGAATTTTTCATACTGCATATCTCTGGAAATGTTCATGGTAGAATACTGGAACTTGGTGTGGAGATATACAAAATCAATCGCATATTCTTACAGACAATTTTGAGCTATTGGAAAAGAGGGCATTGTACCTCCCATACAACCCGAATATTTCATACTGCATATTTCTGGAAGCGTTCATGGTACAATTTTTTAACTTGGTACGGAAATATATGAAATCAATCACACACTCATGGAGAAAAATTGGAGTTATTGGAAAAGGGCGTGGCATCTCCTATACAAACCGAAATTGTCATACTGTATATCTCTGAAAATGTTCATGGTAGAGTACTGGAACTTGGTATGGAGATATATGAAATCAATCGCATACTCATGAAGAAAAATTCGGACTATTTGAAAAGGGGCCGTGGCACCTCCCAAACAAACCTAGTTTTTCATAATAAGTTTCTCTGGAGTACTGGTACATGGTGGAGTACTGGAACTTGGCACTTCGCATACAAG
The DNA here is from genome assembly GCF_001687245.7 of Rhagoletis zephyria. NCBI lineage: Eukaryota > Metazoa > Arthropoda > Insecta > Diptera > Tephritidae > Rhagoletis > Rhagoletis zephyria. The sequence goes on from NW_016157181.1 coordinate 220,629, forward strand.
TCGAATTTTTTTTTATTGCATATCTCTAGAATTGTTCTTTGTAGAGTACTGGAACTTGGTGTGGTGATATATGAAATTAATCGCATAGTCATGGAGAAAATATGGAGCTATTGGAAAAGGGGACGTGACACCTACCATACAATCCGAATTTCATACTGCATATCTCTAGAAGTGTTCATAGTACAGTCCTGGAACACTTCGTAAGGAGATATATGAAATCAATCCCAATTGAGTAATTGAGAAAAATGGGCTCTTTGATAAGAGGGCGTAGAAAAGTACAAATATACTGACTTTTACTTATCTTTGAAAGGTATATTTGTGAGTGAAATCCTAAATAGCTGAAGGGATTTTAACAAAGTTTTGTGTGTTTGTTTGAGTGGGTACCTGAATAGTTTAGTTTTACAATTTAATCCGCCATTTCCCGCTGGAGTTGAGTTATTACTTAAAATCTTTTTTATGATCCGATTTGGCGAATATTCAAAACATGTATTGGAAACGGTAAAGTCAGTCCAATTGCCAGGTGGCGCTGAGGTCGAGTTATTACTAAAAATTGACAAGTGCGAAAAGGTGCCGTAAAGGTCAGACTAAATCGACCTGTTGCACCATTGGGTATATCGAACTCTCGTGTGTTACAATTGTCCCAATGGACGTGATTTACCAATATTATTATACATTAAAGCTTCATTCGAAGAAACCAGGGTTGAGTTGTGCAGTGGTAAATCTCAAATCACCACCTGTCGAAATACCTTAAAAGCCAGTACCATGAATTTAACGAAAATTAATTTTTGTAATTGAATTTAATATAGAACCTGACCGAAAAAAAAATTATTTTTCACATAAATTCCTTTCGCGAAACTGGCTTTTAAGGTATTTCATCTCAGTCTATATATGCATATTGTATTTCTGTTGAACAAGGATACGCATTCATTTTGAAATTGCCACCAACTATAAGATAAAGTTTCTAGGGCACCATAAGCCATAGTCCTAGCCGGACCAAAATGTTTAAATTAAAAATCTAATTTTAGGCGGGACGAAGTTCGCCGGGTCTGCTAGTACCTTATACTTTTATATATGTAGGCTCATAACTATGCAAGGGGGCGTCCCAGGTGACCACTTTATTTTTGAGGGTGAGAATGTGTGACATTTGGGGTTGAAAGTTCTGTCCCAACTTTGCTGAACAACGCTTCTCCGCCTAACTTGAGACAAGTTCACATTCATGCTCTCAAAAATCAAGAGGATTTATCAGAATTTCAAACCTGCACATTATTATACTAAAATTGAATAGGCTACAAAATTGCATACCCAATAAGTTGCTAAAAATTCCGTATAAAAAGTTTAAAATTGGGATGACATTTTTTTGAAGTTTGTTAAACTTTCCTGAATTGTGCACAGAGTTTTAAACTTTGACTTATGTATAACATAAACCATATGTTATAGAATCTCCTATATTTTTATAAAAAATTACCGAAAAAATATCACAAAAACATTGTGAATATTGTAAAACTTATGGCGTCTTCTTTTCTACAAAAAATGTTGCCTCCTTAGTATTTATTTGTAGTAAAAGGGCAAAGAGAAGGTGACATTTATCGGTAGAAAAAAACGCCATTAATGTGAGCGCCACTGTATCTGCTCCAAAAATCAGTGTGTTATTTTTTACCCAACCCGTGACAGAAAAAAAAACTCAAGACATTTCGTATATAAATTTAAGTTGGATTTTTTTTTCGTATTTGGTAACAACTCATAGCTATTAGTCATTAGTGAAATAGGTGTACGGTTGCCAGATGTACTGATTTTATCAGTACAGTACGGATTTTTCAAACTTTCGTACTGATTTTATTCATTTCTTCAATCAGTACCTAATGTCCTGATTTTTTTAAATTTGTACTGATTTGTACTGATTTTTCAATTCTGAGCAATCAAATTTGCAATAGGGTTCTTCCCACCGAGCTTGGTACGCGGTAACTCGGTGATCGGAAATTTTTGTCCATGTATTTTGTTTGTGTAATATTATTTTACACAAACAAAATACTTTAAGATTTGCTTAAATTTTTACATAACGTTGCAACTTTCTTAAAATTTACTGCAAAAAGTAAGAAGAAAATAATTTAATTATAGTTGACTTGTTTTCGGTAATGTTTGATATGCACAAGAAATTAATATAAAAGAGCAATCGTTTTATGGGCATATTGCGGGTCATTATCTACCAGAGGGCTGACGTTTTTTGTCGAGTGTTGTTAGTTATCTCGAAAATAACTTTCAGTTTAATAACAACAAATTTGAATAATTGAATGGCTTTGCCTACAACTTACAATTCGTTTTTCTCAACTTACTGACTCAATTTAGATACTCTTTTTGGCGCATTTGAAAAAATAATTTAAGCCATGAGGAAATACGGATGCAGTCCTTAAATAGAGGTCTCTTTCCACAGTTTGAATATATATATAATTTTGTCTTTTTTTCCAATACCACGTTCAAACGAAGCACCTGAGAGGACCTAACTTAAATATAAAGTTTGCTTCCTGGCGAAAAGAGAGAAATCGACTTCTAATTAAAATTTTAGAAGGTGAACTTCAAATTAAAAGTAATATTAAAATATGTATAATGTTAAGAGTTCTTTGACTATTTAAACACTGAAAGTGGAAATGATCTCATTATTGCTATTAAAAAATTGCATGTACATAAAATAATTTATTGGCTCCTGCAATATTATAAAGGTATCTCTACATGTTAATGTGTATACTCATATTAAAATGAATAACATTTTTATTTTTTAAGAACAATATTTTATTTATAAACGGGTAAGGCTTCCTCAAATGGGGCCCGAATTTACCAAGTTTAATATTTCGTCCCGTTTCTGCCTTAACCACGTATCTAAAATTTTTGGGAAAACTAATATTACCATTTATAACAGCGGTTTAAGCGTCACACTATTTCAAAATAGAACAGAGACTTAATGAAGGTGCTTACTACTGTTAGTGGAACCCGAAATATTAAGTAAAAAATGAGTTTATTGTATTCTAAGGGAAGAAATTAAGCATTTTTTCTTACACTCTCTAAAATACCTCTATTGCAGATACGAGGTTAAGGCAGAAACGGGACGATATTTCAATGATATTCAGGCGCCGAGTTTTGTAGTCGAAAAGTAAACTGTGTAAATTTTGTTGCAAAATTCCAAATAGTTTTTTTTTATCAACAATTGAAAATTTTTGCAGTGTTTTTGAAATTTTTATTTTTCATTGAAAATAAGTGTCCGAATGAAAAAATTTTTTTGAGTGCAGATTTAAAAAACATTAAACTATACAATGAAATTATTTGCGTTACAAATTTTTTGGTTAATTCTTGGTAAATTCTGGGCCCACTTGAGGAAGCCTTACCCATACAAAAATATTATTAAAAACAAGTACTCTGGCGTTTCAAAGTATTATCTGCTACTTACATTCATAATTCTTCTTGGAATAAGAGTGTACTGAAAAATACTGATTTTTATAGCATGAAAAAGTCTAATGTACTGATTTCGCGACAAAAAAATCAGGCAACCCTAAATAGGTGTAGGTTTATCGAAATGCAAAATTGGTGAGTAATTTATACTAAAATTTAACAAAGACAGAACAAATGTCCCACTCGCAACGATGGATAAAACGCTTAACGAGATAAACTTATGAAGGCATAAGTGGGCGGTGCAACGCCCGTTTTTCAAAAATCTATAACAATCTTATTTCTTCTGAAAAGATTGTTGTATGTATTACCTTGGAGTAAGTTAGCGTCCTTAGTTACTGAAATATCGGAATTTTTGTATTTCTTAAATTTACCGTTATAGTTAGGTATAGATGTGGGTGTAATTTTAGTCCGATGTCAAAAATTTTAAAGAATTTTTGTACCAATAGCTATCATTTTACTGAGTTTGTCACGTAGACAATAAATAAATAAATAGGTCACCGAGATGAACATATTAAAAGTTCAATGATATACAGAATTATTTCAAAATTTCAATTTTGTGTGAAAACGCAATCAAAGTTTGATCAATTCATACAGGTGGTATGCAAAAAGACATTTGGGAAGATTAGTCATTAGTTAGGCTGAACATATTCTCCTTACCAAGCTTATTAATTGTATGATGAAATCTCCAAAAACATAAATTTTGAATAAATTCTCTATATCAAGGATGGGCAGATTTTTGGCTCTTAAATCAGCCAAAGAGCCAGCAAGTGCTACGCAAGAAGTAAAGCAGTTCTCAGAGTAAAGGGGGTGTAAAAAATACATTAGTAGCATCATATAGTAGTGTTGGGAAGTATCCCTGTAGGGAAAACACGAACTAGTGAACCAAATTTCTAGTTCAGTACTAGTTCTTTTTCGCCAAAAACGAACCAGTCCGATAGTAACTAGTCCCGCACCAGGCCAAAAGCAGTGACATGTGGTACTTTAACTAAACTATTTTATTTCAAATTTTAAACGCAGGGAAGGTAATCATTATGAGAAAAAAAATTTAAATCAGCATTTAATCATTATTTTATGAACTATGATTGAGTTTTATTTTTTCGCTCAAACGGAAATAATTATTATTTGATTTTTATTTTTGGGATTACAAATAATGATTATTTTATGATTTTTATTTTTTCGCGCAGAGATTATCATTAATTTTGAGTTTTATTTTTCCACTTAAAAATAATGATAATTTATAAAATTGAAAAGGCCATACATACGCAACCTACTGAAATTTTGACCTGAAAAGTTTGGGTCTTATTCCTCTTATAAGGGTGCGGCTACCTCTCAAAAGGATACGTCGGTAATCACGCTAGTTTTTGAGTTGCTTAATAATCATTATACTTAGTGATGCCATAAACAAAGGCCAAGATCCTGAAGGAAAATTGAGAAAGGCAATGCAGTTGCAGAAAAAGAGGCATTTAAAAAAAAGTTTCAAAAAAATTATCACTTTCTCACTAAATTTATTTAAAAATGCAAGCCACCAGAGCTATTTTTTTTTTTTTTTTTAGAAAAGACATTAATTTTTTTATGCAATCCAGCACAGCTACCTTAATACAGTCAGTCAATAAAGTTGAGGTACAACGAATTTTTTACAATACGGGCAACTATTTTTTAAATATTTTTTATAAAAATATGGTCAATTCTACAACAAAATCCACAAAAATCAGAGTTCCAAACTTTGTGCACAATTTAAGAAAATTCTGCAAAATTTCATTAAAATAATTCACTTTCTATTTACGCTCCCTAGAAAAAGTTTTTTAGCCCATTCAATTTTAGTATAATGAAGTGCAAGTGTGAGGAAGCTAGGACTTACCAAACAACAAAAAAAAA
>NW_016157181.1:227039-283251 GCF_001687245.7 Rhagoletis zephyria
TGATTGTATTGTCCTTCCCTCAACCGATCGTATTTAATATAGAAGGGAAATGTTTCGACAAACCTGATTAAAAATGTAGATCTAAGGTGACGAATTTATAACAGGTTGGGAACTACATATAAAAAATGGATGCAGATCGAACTAGATCTCATCTGTCGAATTAGGAACTGGTTTGGAACTAAAGAAAAGGGGATGCAGAACGAACTATATCTCATCTGTCGAATTTGGAACTGGTTCGGAACTATAGAAAAAGGGATGCACAACGAACTAAATCTTATCTGTCGAATTCAGAACTGGTTCGGAACTAGAGCCAAAGGGATGCAACGGGGGACAATTGACACTTCCTAGGACATCGCAATGTTAAATTCGCCAGTCGCTAGCATGAAAAAGAGAATTAACACGTACTAGTCATGATTCCAAACGCACTAGAACCGAACCAGTTCCGCACTAGTTCGTTTCCCTACAGGGATCGAGTACTTTTGAGGATCAAGGTCTCTGGTATCGATACTTTTAAAGATCGGGTATTTTTGGAAGTACTGAGTATCTTCTTTAAATTTCAATTCTTAGTGTAGAAATCTCACAAGCTGGCATCAGTTTATGAATGGCTAACTTTACTGGGTTCAAGTAGTGTAATCGAGTACATTAATTTCTAAATACCGGTAAATTTAAAAAAACACAGTACTTTTAAGTACCTGTTCGACACTTAATACTCAGTACTTTTAATCGATCCTGATTACATGTATCAAAGTGATGATTGGAACCGAGTACTTTAGAATACTGAATACACTCGAGTTCTCTTACGTTCTGTACTCAGTATCGATTCTTTTAAAAATCGGGTGCTCTCGATCTTTTTGAGAATCGAGTTCTGAATACTAAGTACCGCTCAACGCCTATAACGAGAAAATTCACGATTTTTTTTTAAATACGCCAAATTCAGCTACAGTGTTTTTCTATTCCTCAGAAATGAAAGTCTGAAAACCTCAAAGAGTAATACATTAATCAAAGTTAGATTTTATGCGAGTTGCACTAGAAACTTCCAGATTTTCTAGATTTTAGCGAGTAAGTTAGTCATATAAACCGATAGTTCTGTTAAAAATAACTATTTAGTGATATTTACACATATACGTGGAATTAACGAAGGTATAGAAACCGGACTTGACAGTGGAGATGCTTTGTGGCAGCAGTAATAAGTCAATACGTAAAATCTCCCGATTTCAAAAGATTTCCCCATATATTTTCAATTCAAACCTACGTTGGATATAGGGCAACATATATACTATAAAGCAGTCATGTCTAACGCTGGAAGAACTCTATAAGCAAGTGCCCCGCGCTGGGGAAAAAAATATTAAAATCAAATAGAAATGTAATTGATCTTACTATAAACGTCAACGAAAGTACTGTATATTGGTAAATATTCAATTCAATTACGCGCATATTAAAATTACCGCGTTCGTACGGAAAAAGCATCTGTGAAGTGAATAATCAAGACAAAAACTAAAAAAAAAAAAATTAATTTGCATGTGGATTTGCAGTGGAATTCGAACCCGACCATCTCCGGATATCAACAACTTGTGGTAAGCATCTTTACGCACTCAGCTACACCCAGGCATATAAATTTGCTTTCAAATGTTGAATATCCATCAACACCACAGCACGCGATTTGTACGGACAAACATGTAGTTCTGAACTGGTGCGCCTGTAGTACGTTTAGACCCAGCACTGGTTCGCGATTAATCTCTTTTGCATACAAACAACTGGCGAATTTAACATGGCGATATAGTTCCGAACCAGTTTTAAAAACGCCAGACGAAAGAAAAAAGTATCATGATTTTTAAATCTTTCGGTTCTTCTATTTTCAAAGAAACGTTTTTTCGATTTGAAATTAAATTTGTTTGAATGATTGTAAGAAATGTACGTTTACATACCTTTGGCTGTAGCTGACTTTGCATAGGTGCTCGCTGTTATTGGTTAGTTTCCAGACGGCCCCAAGATGTTAATATGTTAACACAAAGTTTTGTTTTCTATTACCAAACTATGAAATAGCATCTGCGAAGTGCAAAATGAAAGTGCATTTGAACGAAAAAGCCGCCAAACACATATCTATGTAAAGTAAACAAGCCCCCCGCCGCATCCCTTTTTCGATAGTTTCGAACTAGTTCTAAATTCGACAGATAAGATCTAGTTCGTTCTGCGTCCCTTTTTCTATAATTCCGAACCAGTTCTAAATTCGGCACTTTAAATATAGATTTCTAATGAAAAAAAGAGAAATAAAATAGTTTTTTATGAGTCCCACATTTCGCTGATTTTGAACTGGTGGGGATCTACTTACTATCGGACTGGTTCGTTTTTGGCGATAAAGTTCTTGTACGGAACTAGAAATTTTATGCACCAGTCCGCGGTTTCCCTGCAGGGGCACTCAGAGCGGCGCTCTGCATGCTTGGGGTGCGTACGTACACTCACACAGTCAAATACGTGCGTAATAAATTCTGTATGAAAATATTATTTTTAAATACGAACATTTTTAAACGATAATCAAATATAAAGTATTCATTTTTAATATGCATTGTTTCCCTCAGTGTAGGCGGTGTTTTTTTTTGTTTGAAATCTTGATTTTTCGAATATCGAATAAACCGGACTTTTTATCGATGAAACCGTTTTTTATTTCGTACAAATCTGTACCTCTCAATAAAATTTTCGAGATTTTCGAAGTTTCCAAGGTTTTTTCCAGTTCTAGGTTATTTTGGGATGAACAGTATATCATACATAATTCCAATAAATGAATGTTTAACGCTTAAGCGTTTTCTTCCGGTTTGGCCGAGCTTCTCCTCGTGCTCAGCTTCTTGATGTTGTGATGCAAATGGAGAGATCTACTCTTTTACTCACCTTCCGAAGAACATTTTTTATAGCAGAAGTGCACTCGTAGGTCTGCCGAAGGGAGACCGCTATGTGAAAAAAAAACTTTTTTGATGTTGCTTTTTCGTTATTTTCTAAATGAAAGCTATCTTTATTGTTTATAGTTTTATTGTAATTTTTGGTCATGACTTCATACCTATATAAGCATTTCCATTGTATGAAAACAATGTAAAATAAAACTGGTTTATCAGGTTTTTTCTTAAGTTCAACATCGAGCACCAGTTTTTTACAAATTGCAATTTTTCGTAAAACTCTAGAACCGGTTTTGGAAAAAAAGCGAATAATCGAACACCCCAGTATTACAGTCAGCGTCAAAAATATGAATACTCAGACGTTTTATTATTTATATACTCCATAGCAAATTTTTCTTATTTTTTTTATAAAAATATAGTTAGTTCAACAGCAAAAATCAGCAGCATCAAATTTTTCAATGACATCAAAATTTTTGACTTTTCAATTCGATTTCTTAGAAAAATTTTGAGTACGCAGTTTTGTAGCCCATTGAATTTTAGTATAAAGTTTCAAGTCTATAAAAATTACCGTTGATTTTTGAGATTTTTTTTTTTTTTTTTTTGGCATTTTCTTCCACCTAAAAATAGATTTTGTTCATGCGAAATCATGAAGAAATCGAATTATAAAGTTTGTTAGTATTTCTTGAATTTTCCCGAGCTCTATATGATATTGAATGAGTTATATTTTTATAACAAAATAACAAAAAAAAATTTTATGGAAAATACAAACGAAAAAAATCGTCAAAACGTCAGGGTATTCATATTTTTGACGCCGACTGTATGTATATTAGACCACGTCAAAAAAATAAAAGTCCTACAATGCGACCAGAGCTTAAAATTTTCGGCTCTGTTCATAAGTATACCTGTGTTCAGAAATGCATGAAGCCAAAACATCAGCCTCTTCTATTTCTAAACTATTACACGGTGTTCCAAAAAAAATAACGAAAGATACCCGAAACAAAACTTAATGTAGGTTATAGGTAGGGTACACAACAACAACAACATGAAAAAAACAGTCATTTGAATACGCGATGCACTTATCTATTAACAGTTTGACTACTTTTCGTTTTTTACTTTTTCGAATGAAAAAATTAAACATGTTTTGTAAAGGGGATTTATAGACTTTTAAAAATATATATGTATGTGTAACAGTCATGCCCAACGCTGGCAGAACTCCATAAGCAAGTGCCCTGGACTAGGCATACCTGATGTATAACAATGTATTGTTAGACTTCGTTTGTAGGGAGTTTTTATCGTGTAAAATTTAAAAACCCTACTTGGTGCTCTTTGGGGACTAATGGGTGTTGCATTTCTAGGGTCAGAGCTAATATTTCCTCATGGAAATATGATTTTTCTATTAATCTATTTTCTTATTGAGATTAGCTTACTATTGTTTTTTTTTTTTTTTTTTTTTTAAATTTATCTAAAAACTAGTTGAAGCTGATCTACACTTTAATTAAACTAATCGATTACTTACATGCGAAATAAATATTCCAGGCTCATGTGATCCAAACGGCACGCACGAATGATCCGTACCACCAATAATACTGAAGCCAAGCGATCCTTGATTCTTGGGTAAGATAACTTCCTATAATTTGAACAAAATGGTAAGGTTGAACAAGTGTCCTCGGTACAGTACCGCAATAAAAGTATAAACAAACATTTGAAACATACATATCTTCTAGAATTTACAATAAATACAATTTTGATAAACTTTTAAAAAAGTTCAATGAATATTGACGATGATGTGTATGGAAATTGTTGGTGATATTTACAAAATAAAAAACATTTTTGGTATTACATATAATCGCCATGTTAATAAAGCAAATAAGTAAGTAAATAATTAAAAGTACAAATGTCAATTCACATACGTATGTATTTTTCTATGCAATTTCGTGTTAATGGTGATCTAAGCACGGCTTTTAAAAATGTGCAATTTTTTTTGATGCGAAGAGGCATGAAATAGATGAGAGAATGTGCTGCTAATAAAACAAGCAAATAAATATACGAAGAGAAAACGTATGTATATGTATGTACTTATGTATAATAAAGGGAATACAAAACCAAATACCACAAATGCATTGAATTTTAAAAATAAAAACACAAGTGCACATAGTACGAGGGTCACTAAACAAGTCTATGGAATTCGCAACACTAATGTCATTTGAGTCGGGTGTTGAGAGAAATAACACAAACGGCAATAACGCAAATTTGTGTTATTTCCCAATTGAATGTGAAATAACAAAAATTTGCTTTATTTACTTAAAAGTATTGACTCAGCACATCACTAATGCTGTCATCTGGACTGTGACGTCAGCAAAACAGCTGATTCTGTCAAATTCACTGAGAGCCGATTAGCGGTATTGCCATCGGCGCCACCTGCTACATATAACGGGTGATTTTTTTGAGGTTAGGATTTTCATGCATTAGTATTTGACAGATCACGTGGGATTTCAGACATGGTGTCAAAGAGAAAGATGCTCAGTATGCTTTGANTAAGTTGGCCACCAAGATCATGCGATTTGACGCCTTTAGACTATTTTTTGTGGGGCTACGTCAAGTCTAAAGTCTACAGAAATAAGCCAGCAACTATTCCAGCTTTGGAAGACAACATTTCCGAAGAAATTCGGGCTATTCCGGCCGAAATGCTCGAAAAAGTTGCCCAAAATTGGACTTTCCGAATGGACCACCTAAGACGCAGCCGCGGTCAACATTTAAATGAAATTATCTTCAAAAAGTAAATGTCATGGACCAATCTAACGTTTCAAATAAAGAACCGATGAGATTTTGCAAATTTTATGCGTTTTTTTTAAAAAAAAAGTTATCAAGCTCTTAAAAAATCACCCTTTATTGTATATAAATGAATTATATTTTTGCAAATCATATGTTTTGAGTCATATGTTATATATACAGCGTAGTAATTTTAAAACTTCAAAATTACATTTCTTGACTGAAAAATAAAATATTCGAGCTAACTCGACGGCACATAGTGTGCTTTTTTAACACTTCATGCCAATTAATCGTAGCGCTTTCGTCAGAAGAAATATTTTGATATGAAGCAAAATGACTTTGAAAGCTAATTTAATTGCGATTCAAGGAAAAATATTGCCATTGAGTCACAATCACTACTTGACCTTAAAAAAATTTATCAAAAATAGTGTTCTTTGAAAAAAACATGCAAAATCCAACGGATATATTTAAAAAAAAAAAAAAAAACATTTTTTGAATTTTTTATTATACTAATATTAAAGATTTTGGGATGAGAAACATGATTCCACTGTTTAAAAAACGAAAAAAAAATATCAACCCCTCAATGCGTTATAATTGCATTTTTTATTATTTGCATGCAGCTGAGCATCCTTCACACAATTGTTACCCCTCGAAAAACAAGTCAGTTTTAGTGCTATTCAAGACCTTTAATTTAAGCCACGGAAGAAGTCTCTAGGCCCTTTCAGAGCTAAATTATTACGATTCTAAAGTTAAGCTTCGAAATTTTATTCGATATTTTAGGCAGTTTTTATTTTTTTTTCTAATTTCGGAGTAAAAACTAGTACAGCAGCTTCGAAGTTTGGTTTAAAATTGTTATAACTTGGCTCTCAGAGGGCCTAGAGGCTTCTATCTTAGCTCAAATTAAAGGTCTTGAATTGCAATTGTTGTTACAGGGATATATAATTGAGTGAAGGAAGCTGCATGCAAATAGAAAAAAATGCTATAAATAATGCATTTTTAAAATTAAGGTGTTCAAATTTTTCTTCGAATTTTGAACAGTGGAATCGTATTGCTCGTCTCAAAATCTATAATACAAGTATAATAAAAAATACATAAACTTTTTTTTTTGGAATAAATCCCGTGTATTTTGCATATATTTTTTTTGAAGAACTCTGCTTTTCACCAATTTTTTTAATGTCAAGGGGTAATTGTGGCTCTGTGGCCAGAATTGAAAGGGATTTACTTTAGCTTTCAAAACCATTTTGTTTCGTATCAAAATGATGCTTCTGTCGAAAGCGCTACGATTAATTCGCGTGCAGTGTTCAAAAAGCACACTGTGCGGCTTGTGAAAGGACAAGAGATGTATTTTAAAAGGCTGTGCATATTTTTCAGATATGAATTCAGCGACAGAATCTATATGAAATGGCCAATTTCATATCAGAAAAAAAAATTTCAATTAGCACGAAATTGTTCCGGAAGTAGAACCACAATACCAAGAGTGTAATTGAAATTCTTAACCAAACTCGGATTTCTCGACAGACTCGGATTTGGTAGTGGAAATTTCCCCTCGCTTTATTTTCTGACATTCGGATGTCTTATAGTCACATTTTATAGGCATGTTTTTAAATAAGGCAGTGTCAAAATATTTCTTCTCACTATAATATTACTTCACCTGGTGTAATTCCACCATGGGTGGGGTGCATGCAATAACACCATACGCAATAATTTCCATTACTTGGACATTAAAAAGTAGTTTCAGAAGTGAAATAGTGTCATTTTATTATTATACCTTTTCTAAACGATCATAATGACAGCAGTCCATAACTGCGAAAGGAGGGGAGGGGCGGAGGACGCGGGCGCGACGTCGCACGCAGCGTGGCGTGGGTGACTACATACTTTACAAATAGTATAAATAAGCAATGGGAAATAAGGCAAAATTTGTTTTATTTCCAAACTTTGTTGGAAATAAAGCAAAACTCAGATTTTGGTATTATTTCCCATTTAAAAGTGAAATAATAATTTACGTAACGAGTTCCTCGTTTACCACTGTGACGATTCGACCCATGGCTTCAAGAACGTAATCCATTCGGGTTTCAATATTCTACGCAGTGCACAACTGAGGTGGAGCTGATTTCCAGCAAATCCATTTCGAATTTAGCACAAACCGCCGAAGAATGGGATTAGTTAACCAGATACCACTCCTACAATAGACTTAGGGCCATTCTCTGAAGTAACCTTTAACTTTAAAGCTCACTTTATATTTAAAGGTTGGATTAAAGCAACGTCTAAAGTTAAGTATTTCTATTATCGGTTTTTGACGTATGTATGTTTCTTGGTTGTAAACCAATTTAAAACCGATAATAAAATGCTTCACTTTAGACACAATCATACATTTTAATGTAACCTTTATATATAAAGTGAGCTTTAAAGTTACAGGTTACTTGGGAAAACGGCCCTTAAACGAGTAACCGCGCATTTAATTCGCATTCTAATCCTCTATTCAGCCCAACACAAATAAGCGAGTATCGGGCCCGGAATCTAACAGCTTTGCATGCATGAGCACAGGCGCAACGCACTTGGAGTTGGCCGGGACCTTTCTTGAATTAGCTTTATCGCTGCATTTGAACGCTGTATTGGTGATGAAAAACTGGCATCCTACTTCGTTGACTGCCAAACGACTTGGCACTTCAATCCACCTAGCGCTCCTCACATAGGTGGGTATTGGGAAGTTGGTATAAATCGCACCAAATACCACCTGAAACGTTCCTTGGACTCTAATCTTTTATCCTACGAGGAATTCGCAACATTCCTGACACCAGGTCATTTTACGGTTGGCGAACCGCTAAAAGGCCTCCCCTGATCCAGATTTGGAGATATTCACGGGAACGCTCTTTCACGATGGCAAATCATTACAGCGATAAGGCAACATTTCTGGATGTGCCCGCGACAAGAATATCTCGCAAATATTCTGCAACGCATGAAACGACTTCGTTCAGCACAAAATTTACAAAAAGACGACGCACAGTGTTTCGACTAAACGGAGGCAGGTAAAGGGTGTTTTTTTTTTTTGGACATGTGGTTTTCAAGAAGAAATAAAACGCATATAGTTTAATGTTATGGCCAAGAATTTAGCTTTATTATAAAGATAAAGGTTTGCCATTATGTTTTAAAATTATTTCGGGCAAGTGGCCGCCGCAATAGGCTCGAATAAATTCCAGCCGAGAAACCCAATTTTCTACCACTTTTTGCAGCAATTGGTGCCGTATGTCAGCAATAACGCTCCGAACATTCTCTTCCAAGGCGTCAATCGTCTCGGGCTTATCTGCGTAGACAAGCGGCCTCATATAACTCCACAAAAAATAGTCCAGAGGTGTTAAATCGCACGTCACCAAAAGTTTGCTTCGCCTTGTTGGAACCAAAGGTCGTCCACATCAACATCCTCCAATTCAAGCACGAAAAAGTCATTAATCATGGCTCTATAGCGTTCCCTATTAACTGTAACATTATGGCCGGATTCATTTTTGAAGAAGTATGGACCAATGATTCCCTCTGCCAATAGAGCACACCAAACAGTGACTTTTTGAGGATGCAGGGGCGTCTCAACAATGGCTTGTGGATTATCATTACTCCAAATGCGACAATTTTGTTTATTAACGTACCCATTCAACCAAAATTCAGCTTCATCCCAGAAAAAAAAAATGTTCTTGTGAAAATCGGGATCGGTGGCCATCTCGTTTTGGGCCCATTCACCAAACGTGCGACGAGCTTGATGGTTTCGGGTTCAATTCTTGCACGAGTTGGATTTTGTAAGCCGCAAACCAAGATCCTTCCGCAAAATCTTCCATAAAGTGGATGGGCACATCTCCAATTGTTGCGCGCGAGGCGGATGGACGCATTCGGGTCTTCTTCGATACTCTGCTCCACAGCAGCAATAGCGTCTTTGGTGCGCACTGTACGGCAGCTCTGATGATGCGCATTATCCACTAGAGTAAACGTGGTGCGAAACCGATTCATGGTTGCTCGAATTACCGACTCTGCAGGGCGATTATGTCGACCGAATATTGTACGCAGCGCGCGATGGTAATAAATTTGCACGATTTGCAAACGCTGTTCCGGAGTAAGTCTGTTCATTATGAAATGACAAACCAAACTGAGTATAAATCAAGTAACAGCTGTCAAAAAGACCAACTCCGAAAAAAGTATTGCCTGATTGAAAACCACACGTCTAAAAAAACACCCTTTAGAAAAAAGTCATGGGGACAATTGATAAAAAAAAAACCGGTTGGACTTACGAGAGGGAAAAGTAAAAGCCATAAATACCACCACATTATTTATTCACCCCCTTCTTCACGAACGATACATTTCCGAAAAAATACGGGAATCGGCGCGATACCGTCTATTCAGTTTAGTTGCCTTTGAGCAAATGTTCCTTTTCCAAATGTAATCAATTATTTAAGTGTCGTGGTATATTCAGGTGAAGGTATTTATCCTTTATTTGGTACTTTCCTATTTTCTTATAAAAAAATTTACTTTAAATTGTAGATGCTAAAGATTGTCAGTAAAAAAAAGTGCGAACACCGGTCCGTCAGGTCTTGAAATTAGACGAATGTTTTAGAGAATTCTATGTAGCTTTCGAATATTTAATTGGATCTTTTAGCGCGACTTTATCATTTTTGATTTTCGCAATTTTTCATTTCTGCTTCTTTTTGCATAATTTCGCGAAAAGAATTTTTAGAACAATGAAAAAATCTCACCAAACATTGGGAAAAAAGCGAGTATTTACACCTATGTCATTTTATAGTATAACCTTTGTCTCCTGAGAGTGGAAAGCAGGAAACGAAAATTTGATCACATTTAATGACTTCTTCCCCATATTTTGTAGTTAAGTTTTCTAATAAAAGAAAGCCTACAAACTAAATTTCATCGAAATCGGACCAAATTTAATGTTACCGCCCACAAGAGTAGAGGGCGTGGCAATTAATCAATCTTTACCAAATTTTTCTCAATTTCTTTCCACGTACATCCATATAGTCGAAACGCTGTGCGACATGAATTCGCTCACGACAGAAATTCACCGCCGAAGAAATGAAAGCGTGGCTCGGCAGACAGTCACTCTGGCGCTGATGATATCGTTCGGGTTATTAAAATAAGGACCTCTGAAGGAGAGCTGTTGCGACCTGTTCTTAAACCGTCGCTCTTGCCAACGAAGGCAGATATCTTTTCTAATATATTGTTTATTGACTTTTGGAGATGAAACACCATCCAGTACTTATAATTGTTGAGTGAGCTGTACTTCGCTCGCCGATGAACATCGAGAAGGTCGTCCATCATCGGTTTGTACGCCAGAAATCATCGAGGATCAATATACGACATATATTGAAGTTGGATCGGCCGTACCATATATCGTGAGTGGAAGATCGTCCATCTCGGCAGCAAGTTCGAAAACGCCCTATCTCAGAAAACTTTTCAAGATCGTCCTACTTCAGAATTTGATTGAAGAGCGCCCTATTTCAGAATTATATTGATAAACACCCTATTTCAGAACTCGGTTCAAAACGCCTTATCTCAGCTGAAAATACATTAAATCGGCAGCTGAGATAGGGAGTTCTTCAACCAAATTCTGAGAATAAATAAATAAAATTCTGAATTGGGGCATTCTTGAAATTTTTTTTTTTTTTTTACACAGGTATCGGTATACAATGTGAAGATTTGCCGGTTAGAAAGCTATGGACGCGTTGGATCCCACATAGTCTATGAATTATGTGTCGACTCGATTGACGCGGACAAATGCTACAAAAATACCAGCACGCCATATCCAATATAAGAAAAATCTAACAAAAGTGATTCGCGCAAGAAGCATTTTGAAAAAATGGTCGCCTGTTTTTTCGTAATGCGTGCTCTCATTAAAGATAAGCTTCGCAGACTACAACTTTCAACGCGAGAATAAGCTGTTATCGCGTTCAAAACCCCTGTTTTTGAGGTACAGAGAACACTGCTCCACCAATTTGTTTGAGCGTAACCAAAGGCTTAGGAATATCTTCTTAGGTATTCTACAGACTTTTTAGTGACCCTCGCATTGTCTTGAAAAACCACAGATTTTTAATATAATTTTCCTAGAGAATAAATTGGCATATGGTTGTATTATACGTTTGGGGACATATTTTCGAGTCATATCAGTTAACGTGTATGCAACCCCATTTGAAACCCTTAATTAAAACCGGATTAGCTCGCATCTACTCGAGCCCTAACCGCCAAAAAGGTGTAAGCGACAAAAAGTAAATTTTTAAGTAGGCGTTATTTTTTATTAACACGGTAATTATTGTTGATACTAACGTGAAGGTCAGTGAACAAGTTACGATTGATTTTAGGTATATAATACTGGTGGTTTTACTTGCACATCTTTAATGAAACAGGTGAGTTTGTCGCATACGTTTTTTTGCCGACAAAAAAAGGCTAAAGCACGCAATTGCAGCGGTTAAGCCAAAAGGTATATTTAAAAAAAAAAAACATTTTTTTGCATTAACAAAAACCATTTTTTTGCATTAACAAAAACCATTTTTTTGTATTAACAAAAACCATTTTGATGCCTTTAACTCATTTCTTTTATTCTTGTTATTAAGAACACAACAACTCTTCAACACAAATACGTACGTTATTGATTAAAATACAATTTCTCTATAAAAGCTAATGCTGATTTCATTTGTCACAAAAACATTTTCTTCTTCCATGGTGAAAAATGTGTTTGATGTTAAGCAATGTTTGCATTGTTCAACTTTGCGATCAACATTTGCGTTCAACTCAACGCAGGGTTGCACGGAAAAAAGTTGAATGGCTAAAAATATCAAAATATTCGCCATAAAAAGGCGAAGGGAAACCCTTGCTTGTTCAACTTTGCATTCAACTTTTGGTTAAACGGACTTTCAACTAATCGCTTTGAACAAAGTTACTCGCCACAGGGTCAAAAATTTGGGTTTAATTTTTAAACCGAGCTGGGACTGCTGCCTTTCTTAATCTTTTATAGTCTACTTTTTAAACCAGTCAATACTTTTAAGCAACTTTTTAATATATTCTGGTTTAAATTTTAGTCCAAGCAGCCGAGAAAATGATGTTTGCTATGAGTGGTTTAAAATTAAAACCAAAAAGTTTTAATTCTAGTTTCTAGGTTTCATAAATAGAAAATTTTGTTTACAATCTAAACCGAAGTGGAAAATGTTTGCCTCAATATGGCAATAGGCATAAAGGTGTCTCTCAGAGAAAGAGAGCAAATCTTATGAACTGACGACATCAACACAGCAAATTGTGTTGATTCAAAATCAACATTTGAAAGCACATTTACATGCATGGCTGAAGCTGAGTGTGCAAAGATGCTTGATACAATTGGTTACTACTAGAGATGGGCACGGGCCCCTGCGTAAGCCCGCGGGTACGGGCCGGAATATTTGCTGTCAGCACGAACTCGTGCGGGCCTGGGCGTTCAGTAAAATTTCATAAAAGCACGAAAAGGCACGAAAAAGCCCGTTGCTAATACTAAAAATTTAGATGAGCTTTTGTTTTTATACAAAAAAAATAGTACATATTTAAAAATCTTTTGATAAGAGAAAAGCAAAGAAAAGAAATATTTGGAAACCGATAGAAAATATATGATATTTAATAGTTTTGTTTACATACATATCTGTACATAAAATACCTTCCACTTTTTCTACTTCCCAGAATATATATTATAAAAATCTTTGATGTAAAATATTGATTCGCTTAAGTAAATATACATATGGACATAAACACAAAATTAAAAATAAAAACATATCGAGCCCTAACTGCCAAAATAACGTAAGCGACATTTATTTCAAAATTTTCTTTTTGATGCAGAAATGTATCTAGATAATCGAGGAATATTTCTGCATCAATAAGACAATTTTGAAAAAAATGTCGCTTAGGTTATTTTGGTGGTTAGGGCTCGATATGTATACATACAATAAAATTTGGCTCTTTATTTCCGGGCTGGGGCGTGTCCCGTCGTGCCGGGCCGGGCCGGGGCGGGCCCCACTAAAATTCTTAACGTGCGGGCTTGTGCGTGTTTTTGAAAGTGGATTTTGCACTCGTGCCGGGCCGGGCCCGAAAATTTAGGCCCGTGCCCATCTCTAGTTGCTACCAATGCTGTCCGGGTTCAATCCCCATCAGACGGAACATGAAATTTAAGTTTTTTTTTTATTCTTAATTATGAAAAAGCTTTCGTGAAATGTAACGTGCAGCAAACGAAATAGAAAATGTTTGGGTTTAAAATTTAAACCGAACTGTTTAAATTCTAAACCCAACATATCGCACACCGTCTTCAAAAGAGTCACAACTCAAAATAATACGTTCGTCAGAAAATGCGAATAACTATTTCGTAGCACATGTTAATCATATGCGCAAGGACGACTTTACCTTAGGGTTTTTAACAAATTATAACAAAAATTTGCTCCAGCTTTTGCTGAAAGGTAAATAAAAGGTCTGTGTACATTTTTAGCGCATAATTTCAAAAATGCCAAATTTTGAGTTGTGACTCTTTTGAAGACGGTGTGCGATATGTGCTCTCTTTTTTCAAACTTGGAAGGTTTGTATTTGCAACTAAATTTAGTTTGATATTATATGTAGTGCAAAAAGTTTAAAATGAAAACCGAAATTTTTAAACGCGCAGCCAACATTTTGTCATTCAAATTTTTTTTTCGTGCAACCCTGCATAGAGTTGAACGCAAAGTTGAACAATGCAAACACTGCTTTACACTCAACCCTGTAAAAGTGCATGTTTTGCCTACTTATCCTTATCACGCATTTCATAATATTGTCATTTTAAGCAACCTTCTGTTTTTCAGGGCAACCATCGACCATCGAAAACATTTTTGTGAAGGTTGCCACATGTTTGATTTGTTTTAATCAAATCGATAAAATTAATTAAATATTACAATACGGGTATCAAACAACACAAAAATACTTTTAAGGCGCAGTGAAGCACCCCGGGTATTTGGTAGTTTTTTATAAAAATGTAGTTTATTCTTTAACAAAAACCTTATAAATCCCAGTTTAAAACTTTGTGAAATATTATTAAAAAATATGAACAAACCCCTTTTAAAAATGTCGATATTTATACCCGACCGCACTTGTTCACAAGGGTATTATAACTTTCTTCACATAACGGTTGTGTGTAACAGGCAAAACGAAATGAGATAGATATAGACAAATATATACATATGTAAATGATCAGAATGAAAAGAGAAATCGAATAAGCGGTGACTGTCTGTCTGTCCGTCCGTCCGCCCGTCCATCTGTGCACACGATAACTCGAGTAAAATTTGAGATATCTTAACGAAACTTTGTACGTGCACTTCTTTCGGGCGTAGGACGGATGGTATCGAAAATGGGCAAAATCGGGCAATAACCACGCCTACCTTCCATATAACGGTAATTTTCAGAAATACGAAAACTGCGATATTTTAGTAACTACTGAAGATTATTCACTCAAATTGATACTTACAATAATTTTTAGACGAAAAATAAGATTATACATTTTTGGAAAATGGGCGTAGCCACGCCCACTTATGGTCACATGTGTATATCTTGGCAACCGCTGCACCAATTTCTTCCAAACAGTTGTTAGCCTTGCTACAGCATACCAAATGGCCGAAATTTTTTAAAATCGGACAATAACCACGCCCACATCTCATATAACGGTAATTTGGAGAAATACGAAATCTTCGATAAATCAAGAAATATTAAAGCTACTTTATTCAAAATTGATGCTTGGAACAATTCTTTACCAAGAAATACGTTTATGATAAAATCTTGGAAAATGGGCGCCCACTTATGATCACATATATGTATGTATCTCGGTAACCTTTCTACCAATTTGTACCAAACTATGGTTATTGTGCTTGCCACATAAAAGCAAAACGTTGAAAATTATTGAAATCGGACTAAAATAGAGGCCGCTTTTCATATAACGGTAAATTTCAGAAATGCTTGAAACTTCAATATTTCGAAATTTAAGGACGCTAATTTACTCAAAACTGATACACCCCGGCTTACCATGTAGCGGTAGCTTTCCGAAAGGTGAAAATCATATACTTAGTACTTGCGCCGAGTATTTAATGTTTGGCTCCGCCCGAACTTAGACTTTCATATGTGTTTTAATTAGATTTCTTAGAAAGATTTTGAGTATGCAGTTTTGTAGCCCATTCAATTAATTAGTACAATAAAGTGCAAGATTCAAATGTCTAAAAATAACCGTTGCATTCTTAGAGTGTTTTTCTCGATTTTTACGAAAGTTTGCTGATTTTTTTTAATATTGCACAAAGTTTGATACTTGGATTTGTACGATAAAAGAAGAAACTATATTTCTATAAAAATATAACTTAAATTAAATAAAAAGAAACTTTTAACGTTTTATTGCTAGAGACCTGAGAGCGCAACTTAATTTTTAATTTATTGAGGGACCTTATTCTACTCATAGCTACGTACAGTTGGCCGTGAGTAAAAAAGTCATCTTTAAGATATAGTCAAACCTTCCCAAATATCTACCCAAGCAGTGTTGCCGCGACGTCTCAAGAAAAAGTATCCCTGACCAAGCCAAAAATGTATCCAAATGTATCCAATTTTCTTTTTTTACATATACATCTCATAATTTGTAAGAAAACCAAACATTTTCATGAAAAAGACATAATTTAACCCATCTTAAGGACTTGGAATATACATGTGCATAAAATGAAACATTTGTAATTTCAATTTATAAAGTACATTTTTTGTGCATAAGTATTTTGCAAAGTAAATATAATAAATAGCAAGTACACTCTAAAAAGAGCATGTAAAACTACTACTGAAAAGTATCTATTTTTCAACAAGAATCTGTATAAATATACGTATAAGATGTTCAGTATTTGATTTTGAACTTGAGATCTTTAAAATATACACATAAATACACATATATAGAATGTTTAAAATTGCAAAAATTTTCAAACTACAAATACATTTGAGTAGTCTACTTGCAAAGTGCGCTATGTAAAATTTTTTCGATTCTTAGTTTTTGGCGGATTACGTACCAGTATTTAAAGTAGTCCACTAACAACAGAGTGCAAAATCTTTTTATATTCTGAAAAAATAGCATCAAATGTTAAGTCTTCTTCCAAAAGTCGCTATCATACTTATTTATGAACTTTCAAAAGTATCAATCTTCTGATGAACTTAGAAAGCTGCTTTAGGTCGTATAGACTGTTAATGTTATCTTATGACATGTTATGTTATGTTACAATTTTATAAGGCTACTTATTATCCAAATTTTCAGGTAATAATAAAAAAGATTCAATTTAAATGTTTCTTGTTGTCGTAGTCACTTTTTCAAATTTATGGCTTTCTATTATAAAATCACATAACGCTGTTTGCAAGTGGACTACTCATTTCCTACTAATAATAAACATTACTTTATTTTAAACATGTTATGTGTAATTTTGCTCTTGCGACAAATTTGGTATGTAAGAGTAAACAGGCAATGATTAATTTTATTACACGGCGTGCGAATTTGCACACATTAAAAGAGGAAACTGGTTACCTCTCTTAATATGCGCAAATAAACAAAAATTTTTTAGAGTGTATTTAAAGTCTTTTCAGTAAAATTCATAAAAGTCTCCTTAAATAAATCAAAGTTAGTTTTTTAAACTACATTGAAATCTTCTTTCTTTTTAAATTAACAAATGAAAATATGTGATATGAAAGAGATTACTACAGAAAGAGTATAATTTACTTTATATACATATGTGTATCGCCGTTTAAAGTACAAAACCGCGTATCGTCATTCTGCAAAACCGCGTAACTGACATTTGCTGCCAAAAATTGGATTTGCTCACACAAGCTCTTGGCTCAATCCTTATCCATTCGTCCTGAAATATACTAGCCAGAAATGCGATTGCTTTATAAAAAAGAGATCCATTTTGAAATATAAGTGTTTTTACTCTAGAAAATAATTTATGCAACGTCACATACGCGGTTTTGCTTTTTGTTGATACGCGGTTTTGTACTTTAAGCGACGATATGTATATTAAGATCTTGCTTAAAGCATACTTTAAGCTAATTAAAGCAATTGCGATTATACATATTTTGGTGAGATCTCTTCATATGTTCATTGCTTCGTTCACAAAAAATAAAATGCTTTAATTTCACGCTTAAGTAGCGATTCTTCATACGTTCAGAAAACGTAATGCTTTCTACCATCTTTAATGAAAATCGATTTTTGAATGAAAAAAACTTTATAGGAAAAATAAAATTTTGTCCTATTTAAAAAGGTATCCACTGACCGGAAAAAATAAGTATCCCGCAAAAATTCGTCTAAAAATGTATCCAATTGGATCTATTTAGATCCAAACGGCATCCCTGTACCCAAGAGCCTTATTAGTCTTAATCGCAAACGCAATTATTATTTGAAAAGGCAATTAGTTTCATATTTTTAAACTAAAGGTTTCTCAAAACTCTTTCTTTTGACACCAATACGATTTTTTGTGACCGGAATTTGAAGGCATGGACTTGATCATGGCACAAAAAGTGATATTTTGCCCGCCAAATTAGGTAATCGTGGTATCCTGGTATCCATCGTCCCGGAGCTGTCAATTGGATACCGAATTGCGATCTGATAACTTTGGACTTTTTTGTGGAATGCCGTGAAGAACCGATGGTGGCAGCCCTAATCAAAAATAATTTTAAACTAAAGTCTTTTTAAAACTCTTTCGTTTGACGCTCATACTCTAACATTTCGTATAACTTTGTATAATTTAAGTAAATTAGACTTTTGAAACAGGTGGCCACCCTACTCAAAAGTATTTTCAAATATCTTTCCTCTGACAGTGGGATAAATATTTCAACTCAGTGATGGATTAAGTCAAAATTGACTTTTCAAACAGCAACCTCTTCAAAGGTATTTTTTAACTAAAAGCTCTTGAATCTCTTTCATCTGATATTGTGATACATATATATTACAGGCTGGTATTGTGACTGGCGAAGCGAATAAATTTGCTCGCTTGTACAAACTTGCATAAGGTCTTTGCACTGTGAAATTTCTTAATGCAAATTTCATGTTTATTCACCAAACCGTTCGCTTCGCCAAATGTATTCGCTTCTAAGTCATAATAATATATGTATGTAGGTTAGAAATAACTTACCATTTTGATTGATGCACATCTTTTATTAATTCATTTAACTTATTAAATAATTTGAATTTACAGCTTTAAACAGCCGTCGACCCTTTTCTAACATGTCACAGATAATCTATACGTTCACACTAAAGATTTCGTTATTGTTTGACACCCATGTTTTAATACTTCCTATTACTTGTGTGTAATTAAATTAAATACGACTTTTCAAGCTCTTCAAAATATTTTCTAACTAAAACCTTCTTGATGTTCTTTCGTCACACACCATATTGAGACTGATCGGGCACATCTGCTCTAAGCAACAATACAATAACTATATCAGTGTGAATGCAATGCGTTGCTTGAGAATAAATTAAGGGATTCTTTAGAAGTTTACATTTCTGTTAGTGGACCCCCGATTTGAAATCTGAAAATTTTCGGTTAACCTTTAATTTCATATATGACTCAATTCTGTATCTGCTTCGGATTGCCCATATTTCCTCGACACTCGCAATAGGGGTGCTAGTCGTTGTCTACTTTTTACCGTCCATACTTTATGTGTATATTTCAAAGGCAAAATATAATATCCACATTTCCACTGGCAATTTCATATTTTCAGTTCATAAAAACCAACAATTTATGTCCACTTTCTCGTTGATATTTTTATGGGTTAATTTTTTTAAAGAAGATGTTATGTCTAGCTGGATCATTCCTAGCAAATTAGAAGCTCAAGTGTTTAAAACGTAATTTCCAGATATATTCGAGTATATTTAAGGTTTCATGTAAAAACACTACGGCGTTAAACAAAACCAAAGTGATGAATTGTGCTATTCAAAATAATAGTGGCGTTTGTCTTAACGAAGTTAATACACGGCAAAAAACTAGGAATATAGCTGATGTTTTGTACTGGATCTACTTAGTTGTGTCTAATATCTTGTGAAACATTTCTTTCGGTCTGTCGTGGATGGACTTTCACATTCCAGAGAGTCGCTAGAATCCTGATAACGGCTAAAAATAAATTTAAGGCCATTTCTTTTTCGTAATTTGTTAGGTTCTTAAAATTTATAGATTTGGTTCTGATATGATTCTTTTAACCTTTCTTCGCACATGTCTTTATCCGCCTATACCATATTAGATAAACAAAGATTTGTGATTTTCTGCGCGACTGCGTTGCTCAAATTTTGCTTTCAGCCTAAACTATACTAAAACTGACAGAAATGACCTTAAAAAAATTGTTTCGTTGTTTTCTTAAAAATAATGGACGTGGCAAATATTGATACAACAACCAAGTTGGGTCTCCAAAATTCCTTATATCGTCCCTACCATGTCAATTTATCGAACGTAAAATGAGTACTTTTCAGGAGCAAACAAACGCTTGTAAAAAATATTGCCATTAGGAAAACATATGGTATTCGACACTGTGTAATAGCCAACATCTCTGCTTCCAAGAAGACTAGAAATTCGGACGAAATTCGGACCGCTAAAAATGATTCGCGGCAACACTGGTCATCAGGTATGTAACTTAAGAATAGAAATCGCTGCATCTTTTAGGCGCATCAGTATTACATCGTTACATTCCGAGTTAATAAAAGGAAGGTAAAAAAAACGATATCCGTCAAGCGTGTCTCAAACCTTATAACTTTACTTATTTCCACTTTGTTTAGCAATCAAGCAATTGCCTTTTATAAAAGCAAGAAACTAACGTTCCCTGATTTAAATTTTTTATATTGTTACACCCAAATTCATAACACATAAAGAAGACTTCCACTGCTTTATAAATTTAAAATTTTTATGAAAATGTCACTTTATAGAGCTCTTTAAATCCATTTTATTTTTCATGAATAATGCCTTTCGGCTTTTATTTATTTCTGTACAATGCGGAAACCCTAATTAAAGCTTTTTTCTCGTATTTTGGATTTTTTTTAGTTATGACGTTCTTTCAACAAATAAGTAAAATGTATAAAATTAAAAATGAGAAACAAAGTTCCTGCATGCACACCACTTTAATCTAAACCATATGTACATGAGTAGATACTTACGATAAAATACATGAAAAAAACAGACATCGAGGACTTATATTCAATGCCTTCTTCTGCAATTTTCACAACAACTACTTTCTGATGTTAAAACCCAACTGGGACTTAACTGTCATCACCGATATTAATTGTAGTAAATTCTGCTCACAAGCGATATACAAGGTCAACATTAACATAATCGATGACAGTTAAGTCTTCAGTGGAGTTTTCTAACAAAATCTCATTTTTGTGAAAATTCCAGATATTGAATATAAGCCGTTGAAATATTTACATGCATAACCCAACATTTTCGCATACATACATATCGTCGTTTAAAGTACAAAACCGCGTATCGTCATTCTGCAAAACCGCGTAACTGACATTGGCTGCCAAAAATTGGATTTGCTCACACAAGCTCTTGGCTCAATCCTTATCCATTCGTCCTGAAATATACTAGCCAGAAATGCGATTGCTTTATAAAAAAAGAGAACCATTTTGAAATATGAGTGTTTTTACGCTTTAGAAAATAATTTCTACAACTTCACATACGCGGTTTTGCATTTTGCTGATACGCGGTTTTGCACTTTAAACGACGATATGTATGTATGTAGTATATAGCTATTTTCAGTAAAGTTTTTATATGAACTTATGTATGAATGTAAAAAATAATTCATTTGTTTGAAGCATGCAAATGCAAACCCAGTCTTTGTTAATCAATGAAATATAACATATTTTGACTAACTTATTGTATTAAAAAGTTCTTTAATTATTTTACCCAATTATGTAATAAGAAGCATACAGAAAAGAGCAGAATGAAATACATATTTGCTTTCGCTCACGTAAATTCTTGTTCAAAAGTTGGATTTACATTTGCATGCTCCATTTGCTAGCGTTAATGCGTAACGTACGTACACGTATGTAGTTTACTTTCCTATATCTACGCATTCGTTCAAATTGTTAGAAGCACTTGCAACTTAAAAATCGTTGAAAATCCATAAACCATAGAAAGAATTTGTGATTGAATGTTGGTTATTTGTTATAGGTGCACCTTAAGCATCCAGTTAGAAATTGGAGTTTTATTTTTTATTTACACAAAAAAAAATTATATGGAATAAATTTGGAGAACCGAATGAAAAACGACCCCATTGTCAAATAAAATCAGTGGATGCAAATAAAAGTGCAATAACTAAAAACTCAATAGATCTTTCCTTATTTGGAGTATACCGTGTGATTTCAAAGAGTGTTCTGCAACTGTTTTTTATGTACTTTTGTACGGTTGTAATACATTTTGTACGTTTTGTGCTCACTTGTGAAAGTACGTTACATACATCTGTAGGTACATATGTATTTTGTGTATTCTTCTTTTTTCATTTTTTGATAATCACCTCACTGATCAATGGCTCCGCTAAATGGTTATCGGTGACTCTCGTCATTACGGTTTCCGTAAATGTGGATTTTGTGATCGTTTCAGTAATGCGACCCAGCTCTGTGGGCGCGGCGGGGAACATGGGCAGATCTGGAACAGCTTTGTTCACCGTTACGGTGACCGAGGGCCCAACGCCCACTTCGTTGCCACACGCCACATTAACCTGATGTTGACTGCCACCGCTTAGGAAATGCGCAGGTATCATCGCTTGGAAATCTTCACTTGTCAGCGGACGGAGTGGCGGCATCTACATTGGGCGCATAGTGATCCCCAGCATTAGATAAATTTCATACAAATTTTAATTAAGTTTTTAAATTTTGGTGGTAGTAGTTTCAATGACATTTCATTTCGTTTCATTGATTGATTGATTCGCATTTTTGTTAAATAGGTTCAAAAATATTTATTAAATCAAAAGAAAGAAAAAGAGAAAATAATGCTTGTTTAGGTTTTTGGGTTATAAATTCTGCTTAAAAACTAAATTTTAGTGTCGATGTGTTAAAGCAAATTTGCGATCAATTTATATAGTATTTTAATTAACCAAAGGCATACCTAAAAATATTTATGTATATACTCAAAAGTAAATGCAATACAACTCAAATAAAAGTCCTTCGTCGATTGGCAAAGAAACGGGTAATCATAATAATGCTCCCTATATAGAACAATAAACAAACATGAAAAGTCTAAACTAAAATGTTTCAAAACAAAACAAAACCGACAATACATAAACAAAAGTTTTGCAGTAATTAAACATAAAAGTAAGTTTATATGTATGTAGTATGTATGTGTATGCAGGAGTAAAGGGATCGATATATATTTATATGTATACCATGGGGTGCAGGAGTTTACACTAGGCTCTGGAAAATACAATAATAAATTCGCCTAGTACACATTTAGCTATGCTATTTAGCCATGCAATGTACAAACACAAAGAAATATTGTGGTTAAGTTTAAATATAATTATTATTAATTTATTTTAGATTAGCACACAATGGATAAGATAATAATTTAAAAATGTATGTATATGTATGTCCTTTTTAATGGCGAATAATTATTTAGAAAATATCATCAACAATTTTATGCTGTCCCGCTATAGTTAATTTAGTGATTATGTGTAGACCATTGCAATGTGAAATTCATAATTTACCGCAAACATTTACAAATTCGCGCTTACTTACCTTTCAATGAAAGAGGCTAAACAACATACATACATGTACACTCGTACATGAAATTCAATAATTAATGTACATAAGCCTACGGAACAAATTTAGACTCAAAAAAACCAGGACTGCTGCTGTTAATTTAAATTAAATAATATCATAACCGGTTTACAGAGATATTAATATAAAGGGAATTCTGTAGCTTCTTAAATTATTACAGATGACTTAATTAAGCATAGGACCATTAGGGCCATTTCACACGTTCTGCATAAAGCAATTATATGAGGATGCACCTACTGTGGAACACTTTTCCATCATCCCTTGTCAAATTTGGTTTGGTGACAAAACCGGTTTCGGCGTTTCGCCATCTTCAGTGCCAATTTGCCTTCTGGAAACACCAACAACCAAAAAAGGATTTACAGTAGCTCTTACACAAGCCGGTGCCCGGTTACATACATTGTCGCAAAGCGGCCTGCGGAAACCAAAGCGCGTGAAAAGGCACTAAAGTTTTTTTTTTTAACCGACTTCCAAAAAAGGAGGAGGTCATCAGCTCGTCGGAATTTTTTTTTTTTTTTTATGTATGTTACCGCATAACTTTGGACCACGTCAACCGATTTCAATAATTCGCATCGGGAAGGTAGTGTCTCAGAGGTGGTCTCATACTAATCTGGTTTAGATCCGATCATTGGATCATGAGATATATATATATTTTTTTTATGAGAATTGAAGTCGGTTTTTCTTTTTTGCTAAAAATTACTTGTGACTATAAGTATTGTGCAATGAGAAAGTAATAATTGCACTGAGACTAGTAGAGATCGACAAACCCGTTATTCATGTAATAGCCACTTCTCTGCTCGCTATTTTTGATTTCCGGTCGCTTAACGAAAACTTTCGCATGTGAAAGCAACAACAAAGTTAGCTAGCAAGGATGGACAATAGCGAGCTTGGTTGTACCTCATTGAGCTCGTTCGTTTCGCCACTCGCTAACTGTTGGCGAATCGATGACGGCTTAAGTGTGACCGGTAATCGTCCGTTTTTTAAGTTGTACAAAGTTATTGTAAATATAATTGTTATGCGAATTAGCTTCAATATTTACTGAAACATTGTAGTTTTTTAAATGACCTACATACATATGTGTGTATATAGGGGTGCTCTTTGTCCGATGCCATTTTCAAAACTAACCCTTCTTCGCACCAGAGGAATATACATAATTGGGGTATTCACAACGGTGTCGAAGTGTCGTATTGTTGCATGTGGTAAACTTTAAACGCCTAAAAAAATATATTAAGGGGGTTAACAAAGTACCATCAAAGTCATATTATGAATTTTTGCAGGGTTAAAAAGTAGTTGGTTGTGGTTTCAAGTTCTCTAAACATTTATTTAAGCTTTTAAAGTTTACGACATACAACAATACGACACTTACGACACCATTGTGAATCCCTCAAATATATCTAAATATTTACTAAAGTTATGATGTGCACACCGGCACTTTTTTAGGCATATGGGTGTTTCCAGCGGAAAGTCTACCACGAGAAAAACAAATAAATGCATATATCTAATATATTTATGGGCCAATTTGGCTTCTATATATACTGGTTATTTAAGCAGAAACATTTTTGCGAAAAATGATCTAGCTAGGTGGATATGTTGAAAAGCCGTATTTATGCTCTGATTTGTTTCAAACTGGGCATGTTGCAAAAATGGAACCGCTAGGGGCGCTGATGTCAAAATAAAAAGTATATTCGGCATAAAATGCATGGTTCCTTTGCGTTAAAAAATTCGTTCAAAAAACAATATTAACAAAACTTGTTCAATGGAAATTTTAATAACGTAACGACAGGTTAAGAAGCCACGTCAAAAAGTTCAGCTGATTAAACAAAGAGTAGAAAATATCGCTACATTTAAAGATTTCGAAATTTAACCTTAACCCTCTCAGTACAAAAAATCAGCCGCTGAAGCTAAAGATCTGAAAATTGGTTTACCGGCTAATTTTGGGTCATTGATTTCAAAAATAAAATCAAAAATTTTATAAAACTCTTAGTTTTACAGGGAAGTGATATCAATGTTTTTCTTTTTTTCTATTACGAAATATATTTCACAACTGAGAATAACATTTAACATTTTTTCGGATCTCTATTCCACCGAAAAATAGTTAATTTGTTCACATATGTTACATTACAAAATATCGATTTTTGTGACACTTTTAACTTTTGTGAAAAAACACGGTCAACTGCATCCCGAAAATGTAGTAAAAGAAATGCGGTAAATAAGAATAATATACTTTTCTCAAAACAACTGTTATTTTAAAAGCTCTTATTTAAGAAAAAAAGAGCTTTAAGTACAAAAAATGTTTGTCCAATATATTGAACAATTTTACTGAAAGGGTTAAATATTTAAAATATTACTACAAACAATTTTATATAAATAGTCTTGACCCATTCGCAAAGAGTTTTGCAATTTTATAACCCAAGTCGAAATCCACTTCGATTTTTTGTAACGTCACGCCAGCGCATATGTTTACTAATATCTTTAAATCTCTACTACCAACAGTTGTAATTTCATGACTAAATAAAGGGCCATTTAATTAGTATTTAAATAAAGAAAAACCTTTTTAAAATTTTGACTTTTTAAATTTTTTTAACGTTTTAGCTACGCCACGTAACGCTTAATTGTCTATACCTACGTATCTCGATTGCTTCAGGCTATTCCAAACAACCGTTATAGTTATAAAATTCCTGAACACATGTGTTATATAAATTTTATAACATACGGATTTAATAAAATCCTTGTAAAATTTAAAAATAATCAGTTACAGCCAACAGCCTTTAAAATCAGGCACTGTAATCTTTAAAACAAGTTATAAGTTTCCGTTATCTTTGATTGATTGATCTCTTTCGATTTTTTTTTACCTTAGCCTTATACCATGTTCTGACCGACAACGAAAACACTTTGGAAACGAGATTTGGGATTATGGGCTGAATGAAGGCTGTTCACACCGGCTGTTAGTGTTTTCGTTTACATTTCTTACATCTTTTGATTACAGTTTTGCTACACAAAAACAAAACCAAAATACTTTTCTTTCATTTTCTTTTCATTTACAACCTCTTCCTTTCATTCTTATTTTACTTAGGCCAACCAATTAACAATAAATCCGAAATGGCGTATTAAAGATGATAAAATATGACTTCCACTTCGATAAATAATCGAAAAGAACCGATTGGAATGAGTGGAACGTGAGTTTTCAAGTAGTTTTCGGCCAAAACTGGTTTTCGTTTGACAGATTTTACACGGACGAAAATACAAGTTTTAGGTCGAAAACCAGTTTTAGCAACGACAACATGTTTTCGATGTCGGTCAGAACAGATAAGTAATATCTAATAAAAAGTCATTTATGCTGGGGACACACTTGCGTCTCCTTTATGCTACGAATAATTGTACACAATATTTATATTGTGGGTGTTCACACTTGCCTAGTTATCTGGTTAAAAATTATTATTCTATGGTGTTTCTATTGTTGTAAACTGAATAAACAAATAACCACATAACCAGATAACCTGATAACCAAACATATGTGAACACCCACATTGGAATTTCTATATCATATGTGCGTCGCAGGTATTACATACAAAAGACCTTGCTTACTTACAAATATAACGCGCCAGCTTACAAAAGTTTACTCTGCAGTAACCTAAAATACTTTACAATAATACAATAATACTAACAATAACCTTATCGTACTTACCAATTACTTTAATTTTATTGGAAAATTATGCTTCACATTGCAGATCTATCATGAACACAACTCAAAAGTAGTGTTTGATGTCAGTAAATACCAAAGTGCAACATATACTTTACCCCTAGTTAAATTTATAAATGAAAGCAAGGAAACTGGAATTTTGTGTAATGAAATTGTTGTTTCTATTATAAAACAAGTGAAGGGTGCATATTTTCAAAGCTATCAACAACTGTCAGCGGCAGTGACGGTAATTTTCTAAAATTTTGCATTCGGAAAAATAAATGAACACGTAGAATGGAGTAATGATAACCGAAAACTATTATTATAGTTGACTAATAACCAATGAGTATTTTATGTATCGTTTATAATACAAATCATTTACAGACACACAATTAATAAACTATAGTAGATTAGTGGAAAATCAAACCTTTACATACCTGTGTTTCTGAAGAAGCATCTATAGCTGGGGTGGTTGCCTGTTTTGTCGGTGTAGTTGAATGTGGCGCGGCATCACCGTTGGCTGGCATAGTTTCTTCTACCGCGTCTCCCAAAGGAATAGAGTTGGCACGTCTTGGAGCTGGAACGGGTTGTCCCGTAATCTTATCGATTTGCTGTTGTGGGAGTTGTTGATTCGACGCAGTTGTTGCCGCGGTCGTAAAACCGTTGGTTTTCGGGGCAATATTACCACTAACAGTTGCTGTTGGTATTGTTTCTGCTGCTACGTTGGTTGCTGTAAAATTTTTGTTTATCCCATACGATGATGGTTGGGTGTTATAGTTAAAAAGTTGTTGGGCTGGCTGTTGTTGTGCCAATGCTGGTGCAGATGTCTGTTGCAAATTAGTTTGAGCTTGCTCTGTTATTATGTCTCCAATAGAACGATTAAAGTTGGCTGTAGTGAGAAAAATTATTAGAAGAAAATATTAAAATAACTTAAGTCAATTCGACTTTAAAATAATGGAAAGGAATATTTTAGTCGGAGATCTAGCACACCTGGGCGATTTGCGAGATATCCCGAGGGACTAAGTGAATTCAAAACAGCTGGACTTCGTGGGCTTAAAGGCGCCTCTAAGGGTCCTCGGTACTCCCGCTGTAACACTAAGCGCACAAACCGCTGCGGTTCAGTGAGGCATTGCACCGCTGCATCGTGACATGCGCTCGTCATGTCATTACCATTAATCTGTAAATACAAATCACGTGAAGCACTCAAAGTAAACCAACACTTTCGTATGCACAGGATGCGACAATGACAACCGCGACAAATTGCAAATGTCAATGAGTAATTGCGAAATTCGCTGTGAATGAAAACAAATTCCAACATAGATACATATGTTCACTAGACTGGTTAAAAAAAAATCGGCTATATTTTTTTTTTTTTCAAAATCTCCTGTGAAATATTTTTGGGACAGTGAAAAAAGACGCCTGTCAAAAGCGCTGCCCCTAATGTTAACTCTGGAGGTCGCTCATCGCGAATTTCTATTTTTCATATGCTATAAATAACATAGGAAAGATTTTTTTTAAATTTTGAGATTTCATAACTCGATTTTAAGTCGGAATGACCGATAAAGTTTCATCAAAATTTCACACTTTTGAGTATGCAGTTTTATAGCCCATTTAATTCCAGTACTAGCCGGCCTCTTATGCGCGAGGCTTCGCCACGCGCTGAATGTGTACATAAATAAGTACATATACGCAGCAGGTGGCAACCCTATTAAAAAATAAAGCCTTATTGCACACCTAATGGTTTAGCCCTTTCATTTGACATCTTATGTTTTTAATGCAACGAACGGTGTGGATCTTATAATTTTTTATGCAGGCGGCAACTCTATTCGAAAAATAAAACCTTATTGCACATCTGGATGCCAAGTCCACTCATTTAACGACTGCGCAAATCTGATGTAATTAATAAAAATTCCTTCACGTATTATATGTAAGGTGGTAAGTTTTAAATAGGTGGCAA
Source organism: Rhagoletis zephyria (assembly GCF_001687245.7). NCBI lineage: Eukaryota > Metazoa > Arthropoda > Insecta > Diptera > Tephritidae > Rhagoletis > Rhagoletis zephyria. Next base: position 256,112 of record NW_016157181.1, read on the forward strand.
CCACACTAAAAAAAAAGTAAAGCTTATTGCACATCGCATCATACCCTTTCACTTGTCTTTTTTTTTTTCTTTAATTAAATGAACTGTGAAACTCTGATGTACTTAAGTAATGAAATTGTGGTTATTTTTAAATAGGTCGCAACCCCACTCAAAAAAAACTAATGCTTTTTGAACATTCGGATACTATATCCTTTCACTTGGTACCTCATTTTTTAGTGCAACGAACGGTGAAGACATTATAATTTTTAAAAAATTGGCAACCCTACTCAAAATATAACACATTACTGAACATCTAGAGCAGTAATGGGCATTTCATATCACGCGTACAGCTAAACTGTATGCTTTTCACACGTATACGCTCACACATTATGTTGCCGGACAAAAAAAAAACCAAATTCAACCAAAGAATCAGTCTGGCTGTTGCCGAGGCATGTTGCGTTGTTTGTACGCTTCTTAGCACGCAGTTTTTGTCGGAAATTTGGTGTTGTGCTTGCCTTTTCTTGAATTCCAGAATCGTGCGAGCACAACCCCCTCGTTTCAACTGAAGTAATCGATTGAATGGCCGAGCCGTTCGCTCTCGCAAGACACTAACACATGCTCAAAATGTGATAGTATTAGTGCGCCCATCACGGATCTAAGCCAAGCGTTTTCATTCGATATCTCACTTTTAGAGATTCAACGTAAGGATCTTATGAGTTTTTAGACAGGTGGCAACCCTAGGGATATTATAAGCACTAAAGAAATACCCCCTTCGATACAGAATATATAAAACAAAATCTCATCCAAATCCATTCAGTAGTTTTCGAGAATAGCATGGTTTAAAAATCTTTACTTTGCTTTATTCTACGTAAGGATAAGATAGCAATTTTAAATAGGTGGCAACCCTACCCTACGCAAAAAAAAATAAAACATTTATGCTTATCTAGAGGCCAATCCCTTTCATTTGACAGCTCATTTTTTGTAATCCAGCGAACGGTGAAGATCTTGTAGATTTTAAACAGGTGGCAACCCTACTTAGAAAAATAATACATTATTACACATCTAGAGGCTAAGTCTTTTCATTTGACAGTGACGGTGCAGAACTGATGAGGATTGAGTTTAGTAATTTTCTTAACAGGTGGCAACCCTATTCAAAAAATAAGACATTAGTGCTCTTCTAGAGGACAAGAGCTTTAATTTGAAACCTCACTTTTTGTGATCCAACGAACGCCGCGGATCTTATAGTTTTTAGACAGTAAAAAAGGTCACTCTCCTATCGATACAGAGTGTATTAGAGAAAATCGCGTCAAAATCCGTTCAGTAGTTTTCGATTTGCCGCGTGCAAAGAATCTCGGCATTCTTTTATACTATGTATAGATAACAGGCGCAAGTTTGAAGTGACTACAAAATAATTTTTGGCAATTTTCTTGTTGGCGATATTGTGCATTTTCCTCGGTATAAAAAACGTGCTGACTCTAATCTTGAATAACTTTTGGAGGAGTGACTTTTACATATGCATACATGTATCGTTCTTTCCGATACGTCGACCTAAGAACGAATTATGAAATTGGAAAATTGAAAAAATTTTTTCCTGTGTTATTTAAAAGGAAAATAGAAATTTGCTATGAGCGACGACTAAATCTTAATATTAAAAGCTGCGCTTTTGATAGGCATCTTTCATCACTGTCCCAAATTATTTCACAGGGGATTTTGAAAAAAATAAAAAGATGTAGATATTTTGAACCAGTCTAATGTACGGACATATGTCCAAATTTGTGTATTATATCGAGCCTAGCTGCCAAAAAACCTAAACGACATTTGGTGTTTTATTTTATTTTGTTTTTGATGCAGAAATGCATATACATAGATGCTCCAGGGGCATTTCTGCTTAAAATAAAAAATTTTGTAGAAAAAATTTCGCTTGTCCATACAGTAGGTAAACAAAAAATTAAATTGTCATAGAAAAAGTACATCTATACTGTACTTATACTTAGTTACTTATATTTAGTTAGCTTTTTGGCGGGATTGCGATAAATACCTCACTTTTAATTAGCTATGACCAACTTAAAGTGAGTGAGAAAGTCATGCAGGAGTCATGCAGACGCAATCGGGAGTCTGTTTTCTGTACAATTTTCTAATTATACAAAATATACTTTGAATACATTTTTTTCTGCACTGCACAAATTCTTTTTCGAAATCAGGACAAAATTTCATATTATTATTCTGATGTTAAGTCTGACGAAATTCCAATATAGGACCACCTACTGCAGAATGTGTAAACAAATATGCATTGTTGAATATAAGTTGAATTAATAAAAATGTAAACAAATAAAAATAACGAACAAATTAACAAGCAGAGGAATCCAAGTCTGACTTTTTCCAGCCATCGCCCCACAAAAGTAGTTACTTTTTTTCGAACAAAATATACAGTCACTCCCTGCACGACAGCGATCAATTACACGAATTATTAAGGCGCTGACCGGCTCAGTCAAGTTGTCTATATCTATCTCGAATCCTTTAGGCTGTTACAAATAACCGTTATGTGAACAATGTTGTAATACCCTCGTGCACAAGTGCGCTCGGGTATAAAAAGCGCATATGAATACTGGAAAGTATTTATGGCGATGTTTTCTACGCATACCTTAACATCTTTTTTACCTACTGTATGTACCAATATAAGCATTAAAGTGGTTATACAATTTGAATAGATAGTGTTGTTGTTGTTGTGGTAGAGATTTAATGGACTTACAGCCATCACACGGTCGCCAACCATTATTTTGCCGTCACGATGCGCCAAACCGCCTTCAGTTATGCGTGAAATGAAAATTCCATCACAGCCATCCTTAAATGGGGGCGACCCTTTCCCACCAGCAATGCTGAATCCCAGACCCTGACCGATTTGATCACGAATTAAGGTCGTGTGCAGTTGAAGGTAGCTCAAAGGGGCATCCTGCGGCAACTATAATAAGTGCATTAAAGATAAATATGGTAAATGTATACTTTAAAATATTTAAGTTAAATGTATAATTTAAATACATATAGATGCTATCAATGCACAAGAAGCTGATTCGACTCTTAAAATTAACATTGGAAATATACATACTACTATCTCGTTTTTATGGTTTGGCTTAGAATTTTCAGAGCGCATTTCAAAGGTTCCACTTAACCCTTCTACAATGATTGTGTCAAAATGACTGCTTTGGCTTTGGCGCAATCTATTCGTTAATATCATCAATGGCCATTGTTTTGGGTAAAAATATTTTTTTTTTCTAGAAGGCGAAATGCCTTTTTCAGACACATTGTTTCTGTGTTACTTTGACCCAAAATTTTATTATTTTTAACCGGCTTTCAAAAAAGGAGGAGGTTATCAGTTCGTCGGATTATAACTTTGGACCACGTCAACCGATTTCGATAATTCTGCATCGGAAAGGCAGTGTCTCAGAGGTAGTCCCATACTAATCTGGTTTAGATCCGATCATTGGATCGTGAAATATATATATATATATATATATAGTGGTGGAAGAAATAATAGAAACTCTTTACTTTGACCAGTTTTGGCTATATTACTTTGTTTATGCGATGTTTAATGTTTTTGTATAAAAGTCTAGCGCAATATATATCAAACACTATATAAATCCATATTTCAAAGTTGGTACAAAAATACAACAAATTTTAACAAAATCCCCCAAAAATTTCAAACCCTTTAATCAGATTTTTTTGAAAAATTTTGGGTATGCAGTTTCATAGCCCATTAAATTTTAGGAGGTAAAAGTGCAAACCGAACGCTAGAAAATCTAACTGATTTAAAATCAGACTTTTATTTTCTTAGTCAAATAACAAAAGTTAAAATTTGACTTTTATTGATTTATTCTTATTTTTTTCCTTATCCTTATTTTTTAATACAGTTGATGCCTTTCCACAAAAATTTTTTACTGAAAATCGGCCTCAAGCTCAATAAAATTCTTGAATAAAAATGTATTACTCGGCAAAAAAGTTAAAATTTCACTTTTATATTTTCAGTCAGTAAAAAAGGTTGAAATATTGACCATTATTTTTTAGCTGAAAAATTAATTCTATTGCTATTTTATTTGATTGTAATCTTTAAAGTTAAAAGCCTTTTTTTACGTATTAACAAGGTATAGTATGCCATTTGTAATATGAATGATAACGAAATGTGCAATGCAATAAATAAGTTATTTTTTGTTTTCGGAAAAAGCCGTTATGACATTAGAAATATGAATTTTTTACTTTGACATATAGTTTTTATTTTTTCACATAAAAGCGAAAAGACACGTAAACATGATCAAATTTTATCAAAAAATAACAAAATGTGGACTGTTATTTTTGACTAAAAAAAATCCGACTTTAACTTTTGTATTTGACCAAAAGCTAATGTCAAATTTTAACTTTTATATTTCACCGAAAAAAATAAAAGTGAAATTTTAACTTTTATTTTTGACCGAAAAAAATAAATACTTTTGTTATCCTAATAGTGATTTTTCGGATCAGTGTGGACGAAAAAATATACTTACAGTTGATAAAATTAAACTTTTAAAGGACCACATAACTAACTTTCCAAATTACGAAAGGCGCTATACCAGGAGGGATACAAGTTGCAAATACTTATACTTTAATGCCGGTTTATCTCTGTGAAATCTGATGGAATTAGTAGCTCTGCATATACTAGTATTTTCAAAAGTAAGCAGGCTTTTTATCGTATCTTTTAGTTATTTAATTTAACAATATTTTACAGCTATGAATATGAAATTTAAGAAGCCTACTTGCCATATATGCAATACAAATAAAGCTGAAATTGGTTATATTAAAATACTTAGGAAGCCGATAATATGCAATTACGTGATTTAGAAAATGAACTTCAAACTCGTAAAGCAGATTTAGAATAGGAGTTGAAAAGGACCTCCGCTTTCACTGATTCCACAGTAAAAGTCAATTTTTTTGCATAAGTTATTAAGAATTTTTAAAATCATGATCATTGCTAACTGTTTAAAGAATTAACAGAATCGATATTACCAATCGCGAGAAAACAAATAAAATCCAAACAATTAATGGCGAAAGTGAATAGCTGTATTTTTTCAAAATAATTCGAATTTCGAAAAATTTTGAAATTTTCATTTTTTTTTTTCTCCGTGAACCTTAAACAGTTAATTCTAAAAAACCATTCGACCTTCGAAAAAATGGTCGTCCACTTCATAATTAAAAGGTATTTCTCTCGAAAGCATATTTTAGACATAGGCGGTTATTACTTATGACCACGGACAAATATTGTATATATATTGTATATTTGCAAATCTGGGTAGTCAGTTGTTTGTAAGAAGTAAAAACTAATAGGCTTACATAATTACTGTTTTTTTGACCACGTGAATCGCGAAAAGCATATTTTAGACATAGGCGGTAATTACTTATGACCACGGACAAATATTGTATATATATTGTATATTTGCAAATCTGGGTAGTCAGTTGTTTGAAAGAAGTAAAAACTAATAGGCTTACATAATTACTGTTTTTTTGACCACGTGAATCGCGAAAAGCTTGACATTTTAGTCTAAACCATAAAAAATCTAAGCTTGGCCCATATACATATATATATTAAAAGATCTGAACCTGCTATCAGAAAATCTTTTTCCGCGGAAATACATTTTTGTCCTCACTTTTATATAATTTTATTTGCCAAACCATGTTTAACGAATTGTAAAAATTCAATTGCACATCTGACCGGGACCACACAAAACCGACCTTGCCATTTTCCAAAACGCCATTTGTTGTTGCCACCCCAACATGTTGTGGTTGTAGCTGCTGCTGCTCTTGCTGTGATAAATTTACCGCATTTGCTGACGGCGTTGTAAATACATTTGCTTGATAACTGTTCAAGTTTGCAGCAGATTGCTTTTGTTGGTGCTGTTGCTGTTCTGGAATAATTTCAATTGGTGCCGGAATGAATTTTTCATGTTGTTGTGTGAACTGTTGTTGTTGCCCCGCCAACGCCCGATTTTCCACAGATATCTGCAAGTGAAGAAAATTTAATTTGTACAAATGAATAAATATATATGTATATATCAGTTGTAAATAAAAATCTATTTGGAATATACATTCACCGACAATTGACAGTCCTACAACGTTAATTGCATGTTTAACGGCACAAATCACCGCAACAAACATTTAATTTCGCTTAACATTTACGATCCGTACACCCACCTGTGACACGGAGCCATCTTCGGTAAACACTGGATGCCCTATGAGGCGGGTCACCTCACGTTCCACCAGCAAAACCAACACCGCTCCACATGCTTTCAGCACTTGCACAGCCTGATAATGATCGGCGTCGACCACAAAAATACCATTCACTTTTAGTACTTTATCGCCAACTTTCAAACCAGCCAAATCCGCTGGCCCACCTTCCGTCACACGTGATATGAAAATTCCCTCATCGTCGCCTTTGAAGGGAGTTGAGCCCCTGCCGCCTGCTATGCTCAAGCCAAGACCGGCGGTGGTGCGTTCGATATGAATTTCGTACTGTTCGAGACGCAGCTCAGTCAGGCCATCAACCGCATCTGAAAAAAAAATATATATAAAAATAAAAATAAAAATATTATTTAACAAACAAATTTTTTTACTGAATACAAATCTTTAAGAAACACAGAACGCCGCATTAGACGTATGAAATACGACATTTGTAAGTTCTAGAGACTGAATTTTAAGACATAAATGAAATCTTATAGCATTACCTTCCCATTTTACCACTTGGCCTATACCTACGGTGACCATATTTTTGAAGTGTAGATAAAGGACAAACATTCATATGTAATTTTTATAATTTTAATAGTCAGTAAGACGTATCACTATATATGAAAGAAAAAGTGTGTCTGTCGTGTTTGAACATTTATGGCGTGAAACAATTTTGGGTGTAAAAGCTTTTTTAGCCTCACGTTACAAACATCTAAATAACGTTTTTTCCGTTAGAGTATAAATCAAACCGGTTTAAGGCCAAAACCTTTTGAGAGCCAATTATAGTCCTGAACGACATAAAGATTCGAAAAATAGGACATTAAATAAAAAAGTTATAAAAAATACAAAAAAAAATCGTAGTAGAAAAAATTACAAATTTCGAGGTACATATTGTGCAGATGTACTGATCTTTTCTTAGTTCAAAAAGGTACCTCTGTAATTAGTCGAACTGGTAAAGTTTGTATATGGGTGTTTCCATCGAAAGGTCTACCGCGACAAAAAAATAAATAAAAGTCATATATCTAGCATATTTATAGGCCAATTTGTCTGCTTTTTTAAATATATATTAACTAGGTAAATAGAAAATTTTGTGCGGAAAATTGTCTTGCTAGGTGGCGCCAAGGTCGAGAAATTTTGAAAAACCGTATTTATGGCCCCATTTTGTTCAAATATGGCGTATGTAGTTGAAACATAATAAATCATAGATTTACAAAAAAATTTACTCTGAATTGGCGCTGAAGTCAAAATATAAAGTATATTCGACATAAAACGATTGGTTTATTTGCTTTGAAAATTCTTTTAAAAGCAATATTAACAAAAATATAACGATGGAAATTAACGTGGCGTCACGTGAGGATTCACACTTGGGGTTGTAAAAGAAAATTTAAACAGGTTGCATTAATTCAAAAAACTCTAAAAACAACCACAATCACTCCAAATCATATATTAAAAATAAAATAAAAAAGAGCCATCCACAGTTCGCCGAGTTTTGCGATTTTGTAAGAAAAAAAAATCAACTTCAATTCTTTGTCACGTAACGACACTGTCTTTAATTGCTTATATTTAAGGACCATGCGGTTCGACTGTTTTCATCTTTCGACCAACTATAGAGATAATTATGTGCTATACAAGGATCAAAAAAAGGAACAGAAAACAAATGTTTTTCTTTGTTTGTTTCTCATTGAAACGTACGACTGTCACGTGTGTGACGTATGGAAATACCCATATATCAAAAAGAGGACATTTAAAGGACAGGCCTTAAAATAAAGGACGGGCCTTAAAGTAAAGGAAAAAACATGGTTTTAGAAAAATAAATAAAGTCAAAGGACATCACCCTAGAAAAAAGTACTGTTCTTTGAAATAAAGTAAGGATGGTCACCATACCTGTACTCATAATGATCTCAATATAATTTTTCGTTTGGTCTACACTTCGCTACTTTGCTTTTCATTCGATATTACCTACATACATATATAAGTTCATGCTTTAGGGCAGAAGATGCACGCCGCGCTGTTAACAATGCAAGTCACGATTTGGTTTTACCAAGAAAAAGATGCTTTACCCACTAAATCTAGGACACTTGTGCATATTTAGTTATGACTTCACCCGCTGACAGGTAACACTTACTCTGCAAGCCATCATCATTAACGGTATCACATACATACATATGTGCACTTATTGCCACAAATTTCATTCTTACCATATTGTCTATTGCCCTTCAAACCTCCAGTGTATGTCGTTACAATTCGAACACGTTTGTCCTTGTGCTTTAGCGAATTATTTGGGCTGCGGTTCGAGGACACTAGTGAACTGCGTAAACTCATATTCGCTGGGCTGTTGCGGCCGCTGGTGCTTCCCAGCGAGCCTGAACGCCTTGAACGGGGAAATGTGTTATCGCCCTCCTTAATTTTTAACTTAATATTGAACATTTCAAAGTTTTCTGTTAAGTGTTCGTATGGATGTAAGTGGTAAATTTGCTTATGCGTTACACGTATTCGACATCAACAATATTTCCAATATCTTTGTATTTATTTATGCATTTAACAGATTTTCTTTAAACGGTTACAAAGACCCGCCTTTCTAATGCATCATCGTTCTGTAAAGGGCTTTTATCAATTTTATTATTTTGTGCAATTTCATCAAATCGTCCTCGGCAATAGAGGAAACATTTGCAACCAAAGTGGGAAGCTGAAGGAAAGTATGCGTTAGCTATTTCGTAAAATAACAAGCACAAGAGTAAAATTTCAGAAACAGAAATGCAGTGGAAGTGCTCAAGCAAAGGCGGAAGCAGCAACAGATGGGCGCGGGCCAAAGGTGTACATGCATGCATACATACATATTAGCGTGGGCCGAAAATCCGCATTTTTAGTATTTTGATTGGTAATAGCAAAAATACCATACTATGCTCTAAAAACAATATGTGTGACATATGAAAATTTTTGGTCCATATCTTAGGCTCGCCCAAGTCCATCAAAGTTCAAGTACTAAAAAAAAAGTTTTCTTAGCTAACTTCGATTCTCTACTACCAATCAAAATTCTAAAAAAGCGGATTTTCGGCCCATGCTAATACATATCAACGACCAAGAAAGAAGTAAAAGTCGCAGGCACTTTACAAAATACTTATTTGCTTATTGGATTTTAATGCGTTCGACTGCACCGATAACAGCCTTTGAAAGTGACTACACAATTCTTCGCTTAAATCGCGGGGATAAAAGAGAAAACTAGTACTACCCCTTGTGTAATAAATCTCTTCCTGGCTACTGCATGCAATTGAATTTGTGATATGGCGAACTTAAATTTTAGTTGCAAAGCATTCATTTTAAAAGTTAATTTACAGCAATTCAAGAAATATGGGCTTTATAAGTAAAATATCCAGGGCTTATATCACAGGCGACAACAACCAACAATTTTTAAAACACACGAAAAAATCAATATATTCACAAAACTAGGAGCCAAAATAGTATAACTGAGTTTTTAATTTTTTCGCTGACGTCAGGGTTTTTTTACAGGACTTTGAAATTTCTAGGATATGATTGAATAAAAAAAATTGTTTAAAAGATTTGGTGCATTGTAGAGTAACAATATGGGTATCAATTAAAAGAAAAAATTTTGTAGAATTGAAAAACAATTTAATCTTTTGGTGCACCAGGACGAATATGTGTTGAAAATGTCCTTTTAAAACTTTAATATCGTTGGAAAATTCCAATATTTATTTCAAAAAAAAAATATTTGTCAAGGACTAATATGTAAACTACCACATCCTCGAATTTCGTCCTTCTAACTTTATTAGTTTTAGATAATAAAAAAATTTACACTTCTCTTTATAAGATATTGATAGTTACAATATATTTACATAAATGAAGATACTGGAATCATTACACTGCACAGCACTCGGCTGGGTATTGGACCAAACCAATTTTTTTTAAGAGATTGAGTCATAGGTAAAAGAGAAATTTCTCCGTTTTTCGATGTTTGCCTCCGAAATCGAGATATGGGTAAAAACTTATTATTTTTTATTATATGTAAATAACTAAAAGACTAAAAATATAGACATAGTCCGCCTTTTGCTCTTATTCAAAGGGTGTATAACTTTTTTTGTGCAAACTTATGTATATAACAGATTAGCATGGGCCGAAAATCCGCTTTTTTAGAACTTTGATTGGTAACAGGAAAAATATTGTTCACTATGCTCTAAAAGCAATCTGTGTGAAAGATGACAGTTTTTGATCAATATCTTAGGCTCGCCCAAGTCCATCGATCATCCCCTATTGTGAATTTCATTGCATTGCAAAATATTTTAATGTTTTATCGGTAGTTGAGGTTTTTGCTGCTCCCGAGGGGGTTAATACCTAGTTTTTCAAATTAATGTAAACAGTTGTTTCATGTTTCATTCACTTAATGGTTTGCAGGGTAAAATTTCTAGAATACCTCCAATGTCTTTCAAAATTTAACATAAGAGAGATGAACAGGGTTGGCTTTCCATTACATCGGTTTTTGGGTGTTTACACAAAACTATAACGAATTTCGTCATGAAATTTGGCAGGGATGTTAAGAATCGTATATATTTACATTATTTATCACTCTTTTCACTTTATTAGTAATAGTATTTAACTAATTTGTTGGTAAATTCTTTGCAGTTTCACTAGCAAAGTTTCATAGAAAAAAGAGCACTTGATACTTATATTTTTATAAACATACGATCTTTGCAATGTTCACGTGTATTTTGTGTACATTAAATGAATTTTATTTTTTTTTTTTAACAACATAAAACGCGTTAATTAATTTCACTACTCTTCTCCGACAAAGTAAACAAGCAAACAAATCAAAATGGCTGTGATGGTGAATATAAAGGGGGCTACCACATGTTCGAAAATTCAACAAACTAAAACGAAGGGATTTTCAACAATCCACCTTTGTTTCGCAATGATCTCGACAACAGTCGGGAATAAATGAGTATAATGTGTTTTTAAAATATGTTCAACAAAGAGCTCTGCATAAAAATTTTGCGGAAGGCCTAACCGATATCGGAGTGAGGATATTTATTTCTTTTTTCTCGGGGGTTTTTAATACACGCAGAAAGGTGTTCTCTGCAAAAGGTGTTCAGCCCCTTTTCTTCGCAAAACAGAAAGGAGAATTCTACTTAGTGAGGGTTATAATCCCTAAGTGCGGCCGAAGGCCGCCTACGCAGAAAGGTGTTCTCTGCAAAAGGTTGCAAAAGGTGCTAAATACCGTTGATTTTTGACATTTTTTTTTGTGTTTACGGCGCTGCGCATTTTCTTCCATATAAAAATTTTGTCGAGCGTGCTTTGTATGGCAGAAAATGCATGACACTGTCAACAAAAAAATTGTCAAAAATAAACGGTGTATTTTGTAACCACTTGAAACTTTCACTTTATTATACTAAAATCGAATGGGCTACAAAACTGCATACATGATTATTTTCAAAAAAAGTATTATTACATTATGCACTGTAGGTCAATAGGTTAAGGTTAGCACACCCATTAGTTGACATGTTGATATTAAAACCCGCCACAATGCGAGACCTCTCTTCACTCAGGAACGTCTGCACGGATTTATGAAATATGGTACTCGGATCGCTTATGAATTAAAATTTTGGGCGTTTTAACGCCATGTGGGTTCACTAGTAAAATCTATTGGGCGTTATTACCGCCAATGTGTAGCTAGAACATATTTTTGTACATTTTTTACATTTTGCTACACAAAAACAGTTAGTGCTGAGTAATCTACAAAACTAAATGTTGAACGGAATTGAGGTTAGGGCCTTTCTATATTAAGTTAACGATATATTCGTTTAAAAGAAAAACCTTTAAATTGGCCCAGGGCATGAATCACTTATGACGACAATCATCTGGACGATATCATGCTGAAACTGTCTTGCTTCATGAAAACCAAAAATTGTTCGATCGTTTGTGCGATATCGTCAACTCAATTCCAATTTTGCTTCACGTAACAGTAGCACGTAACAGCAACATAAATACATGAATCAGTGTTTTGACGACATCGTTTTGTCAGTATCGTTTGAACGACTTTCGTTTCAAAGTTACGTGTTCATGCCCAGTATTTTGGAAATTTGTTCAAATGAAGCTAGCATTTGTTTTTAAACGACTTTAAAATGAGAAAGCTTATCAATTCATCGGAATATTTTTTTATGAAGTATGTAACCAGATAACTTTGGACCATGTTAACCGGTTTCGATAATTTTTATCGGCAAGGTGGTATCTCAAGGATGAGCCCATATTAATATGGTTTATTTCCGATCATTGGATCATGAATAAATTAATACTACTCCTAAATGTGTATGCGAGCATTGAAGTCGATTGTATTTTTTGTTTAAAAATTGCTTCTTATATAATAGGTAAATACATAATTAGGTAGTATAATTAGGACTATTTTTAAAAGGTTTCCTTCACACATTATACTGACAATTGTGCCCGATCATAAGAAAAGCAATCAATAGTCTGGAATTTGCGTAGTCCTGTTTGCTTTTAAATATGTACCTACATAATATGGTTAATTTAGGCTATCAATACACATATGAGTTCTCTCTTACCCTGTTTCAATTTCTTGAAGGGATATAGATATGTATGGTAGTACATTTTACGACTATCAGTATATACAAGTATGACCTGAACAATATAAAATGTGACAAACGTAATCGATAAAGACAAATAGCAACAACAAAGTACAGAGATATCTGCGAAAATTTACAGCAGCATGCAACCGTCTGTGTAAGTATTACAATTACATTGAAACACACACAGTGTCCTCGGAGATCGAATTAGATACATCTTTAATAAAAATTCAAATCTAAGCCACATTGCAAAAATTTCTCCAACACTGCACAATAGGTCAAATCACCCCATTTTCCGTGCGAAAGCAGAGACCCAAAATAATTATTCTCCTAATATTTGGGATCTAAAACGTCGCCTTGTTTTAAGAGAAATACAAAAAATCTTTGCGCATTTTCATTTGACCACTCATCACTTCTTTATTTATCCATCGACTTTCTTCATTAGTAACTTGATTTTTTTTTTTTGTAACAGAACAGGCTTTAGCAAAAGGCCAACAATTTGACACAGAACCTGGTATTTTTTAAATTTTGCTTCTGTTAGTGTTTTTTTTTCATATTTTCACAAAAAAAAACATAAAATCTGGAATGATTAAATATTTTGTCAGAAACTATCAGACCTATCGGAAAGTGATGTATAGAGGGTTTTTTAAGACAAATTTTGTTAGCTTTCATTTGTCGTATTTCATTTTCAGTTTGTTAAATTGATTCATGAGATATAAGTGACTTTTATTTAAAGCTTAATAACGGTAAATTGAAAATATTTCCAAAACGTATCCATAGAATAAAAAATTAACTAGATTTTTGGAATCAGCGGACGATTCTACATGGGGAATGGATAGGGGTATCCGCGGAACAAAAACCAAACACAAATTTGTGATCCAGTGTTATTTACGAGAAATATCTTTTTTCGTCTCGCGGGACGATTATTTTCAGATGGAAATATTTACGTATTTTCATAATGATTATATGGGATTTTTATTTTTCTCGTCTTTCGGGATGTTTATTTCAAGACGAAAATTATTTACATACGTATTCTCACAATAATTATATGGAATTTTTATTTTTTTCCGTCCCGAGGGACCATTATTTTTAGACGGAAATGATTTACGTCTTGTCGTAATAATAATATGGAACTTTTATTATCTTTTCATCTCGTGGGACGTTTTTTTTAAGACGGAAATGATTTACGTCTTTTCATAATAATTGTATGCGACTTTAATTCTTCTATTCTCTCGTGACATTTATTTCAAGACGAAAATGATTTACGTCCCACGTTTTCTCTTAATAGAATTGGTACATGTAGTGCCGATTTCGCAAAATTAAAAACCGATATCTATGAGCTCGCCTTTTGGAATTTGATTTGCTATCATCTGGCAACCCCTTTCAAAAAACTAAAACCACATAAAAGCAAAGCCCATTAATTTTACACCTCATTTCTGAAAATCGAAGGAACGATGTAGATTTAATGACATGAACAATCGTGGCATTAAATATTTAGCACTTTAAGTCTCTGAACCCAATTAAGAAGTTTCATTTCAATAAAAGTCTCATATAATTTTTAAGAGAAGACGTAAATCATTCCGATCTTGAAATAAACGTCCCGAGACGAAAAAAATAATGTTCCCATATAATTATTATAAGAAGACGTAAATCATTTTCGTATTGAAATAAACGTCCCGGGAATCGAAAAAAAATAAAAGTCCCCGATAATTATTATGAGAAGACGAAAATAATATCTTTGGTAAAATAATCGTCCCGCCAGAAAAAAATAATAATATTCACAGATAAATATTAGGAGAAGATGAAAAAGTTTTTAGTCTTACGATATTCAATTCAGGAGATGAAAACAACTTTTCCATTATTCAGTAATAATTATATACAATATTTAAATTTGTTGCTCATAATCGTTATGGTCTCTATGCGAAAGTCTAATTAGAAATACGAAAAAACTTGGGGAATATACTTAGCTTTGCTAAATGTAATATACCAGCTTATTATAGTTGGTCAAAGTCAGTTCAACGATATCGGTTTGAAAATTTATGATAGTTATTGCTTGTGACTTTTTAAGTGCATGTTGTGCGAATTGCGTGAATAATTAAAATAAAATTTGAAATGGAGCATATATCCGACTTTATTTCTTTATTCAAACTTTTTTAGAGATTTAGTATTTTTAACTCGAAAATAAGACTATTCTAAACATCAATTGAAACAAATTGATTGATTTAAACCCCTTTTGACTACTTTAAAATCCTATAGAATCTTTTTATTGATATATTATAAGCAGGGAACAAATTTTATGGAAATTGCCTTTTTTTCTGCTAAAGAGATAGAGTATATTCGATTAAGAATGTCAACGATTTAGCTTTCCCTGATTTCATATATACACATTTGATGTTGCCTTTTTTTGCCTTTTTAAAGATATTTGCCTTTTTTTTTGCCTTTTTTGCCTTTTCTACCTTTAAAAAAGTGATTATAGCATTTACAATTTTATTTTAAAGAATACAAAATATACACATGCCCATGCGGCTTATAGAAGCGCAAGGACCTCTTGCCAAATTGGTGTTGGAAAAATTCAAAGCCGTTTTCTCAGCTAACGTAGGCTTGGAGACAACAAGGGGTGTGGATAAAATTGCAAAGAGCGAGGAAAGCGCCCTTATTCCTGATAATATGAACGTTTCAAACGTTCCATATTTAAATTGGGCTCCACTTGTATCAACTTACGTCGAGCGCACATTTATTACATTCAAGGCTTTTCTTCGCGAAAATCGAATGAAAATGCTGCCAGAAAACTTCAGAATGCATCTTGTGGTTCAATGTTACTACAACTATTCAGATTAAAGTTTTATGAGTTAGAAACTCGAAAGGATAAAATAGTCAAAGATTCAAAGTACAAATTTTTCATATAATGAAACTATTTCTAAAATAAATGTATTTTTTGATTGTTCTTCGTATTTTCCGTCTTTTTTAGTGCCTTATTTTGCAATACCTAGTGCCTTTTCCTGCCTTTTTCGCTATTTTGTTTTGCCTTTTTTGCAATACCTAGTGCCTTTTCCTGCCTTTTTCGCTATTTTATTTAGCCTTTTCCAGCCTATTTCGTCATTTTATTTTGCCTTTTTTATAGGTTTTTAGGTCCTAAAAATCCGTTCCCTGATTATAAGTTATTTTAAGCTTATTTAAAATTGCGATTTTTTGTGCAAGAAAAGAGCCATTTGTTTGAAGTTTGTTAGTAAGAAAGAAAAGAGAAACAAAATTTATTGCACTTTTCAAACAGGTAGATGCTTTAATGTTACAGTAATAATATGTATGTTTACATTATAGGTAGCGAAAGAGTTAAACACATTTTTTGGTCGTAAATAGGTTCATTTACGAAAGTTAGTCTCCTTTAAGCTATCCTTAAGGTTTTTTGTTCAAAAAGTTTATTTTGATGCTTTCTTTAATTTCGCACAGAAAAATTGATCATTTGCCCTATTGTGCACTGTGTTATAGTTTGATAGCCAATAAGAGCAACAAATACTTTTGAACAAACCACATGGAATACAATAAATCCCAAACAAATTTCTACGCCAGACATGCCAGTCATCTTGCAATTGTACAGAGTGGATGCCATTGAAGCGTGAATGAAGATGATCATAAATTTCGAATCAAATGGCTAAACAAAGCAGCATACTGGCACGAAAATCCGATTGACTTTTACAGCAACGCAACCTCTCTACTATGTAGTTAGCCATACGCCCACAATGGCTCACCAAGCATCGCTCCAAGGATATGTACGAGCACGCAAGTGGGGATGGGGCAGCACGTCGAGAGAATCGTAATAATTCGAAATATGATGAGCAGCAAATTGGAATTTTTTATTTATGCGGAATAACCAGCTACTCAAGCGTTGAATGACTCGGACATTCGGCCCGTCTCAAGATGGGGAATATGTAGATTACATTTGACCGTGGCAGAATTTAATGCTTTGTAACATTGCAATATGGTCTAAACGACTGTTTTTCTGGCAAAAACTAATTTGTTACTTGCGTTAACTTCACGTTTTTCTTTTTTCTATATTTTAGATAACACAGGAAAACATGGGTATGGTAACTATGTTTTTATAAAAAGATTGATTACTACAGTCAGCAGTCAAAGTCTACTTATTTATGTGCAATTAAAATTTCAATTGAAAGTGAGACATAAAGTGTAAATTTTTATACCCGAGCGCACTTGTGCACAAGGGTATATTAATTTTGTTCACATAACGGTTGTTTGTAACAGCCAAAACGAATCGAGATAGATATAGACAAATGTATACATAAATGATCAGNGCCCACTTATGATCACATATATGTATATCGGTAACCGTTCTACTAATTTGTACCAAACTCGATGTGGTTATTGTGCTTGCCACATGAGAGCAAAGCATTGAAAATTATTGAAATCGGACTAAAATTACGGCCGCTTTTCATATAACGGTAAATTTCAGAAATCGCTAATTTACTCAAAATAGATACACCCCGGCTTACCATCTAGCGGTAGGTTTCGGAAAGGTGAAAAAATATATATTTAATATTTGCGCCGGGTATTTAATGTTCGGCTCCGCCCGAATTTGGACTTTCTTACTTGTTATATTAGAACACGTTCTTTTAAAAATTTGGTCTGGAGACTAAAGCTACGAGCAGAGATGTTAAAATGCTTGTAAAATAGTATTTAAATACAAAATACAAAACAGGTTTTTAAAAAGTATTTAAATTCAAAATACAAAATACGTACTTTGAAAATACTTTTGATACCACTTGTACTTATGTGCATATCGCCACCTGGCGCCTATTTCATAAAAGTAACAGGTGTGACAATTGTCGATATTTCCGGAAAATTTCAGAGCCAGAATTGTCAGCGACATTTTTACTGTTAAATAAACGCCTGTAAGCAACTGTGACAATTTTTCGAAAGCGACAGTAACAATACTAGAATATTGTCGACAATTGTCTGGCAATAGTGGTGACAATTGTGACTCTGACAAAATTGTCACGACAATAGCGACAAAACTAAATAGCTCCGTCGGAAAGTTTCCAAAGGATAGTTTTGTAAACTTGTAATATGGTAATTGCGCACATTTTATTACTTTTCAATAACTTGAATATGTCTTAAAATTAAGGTAATGCAAATGCAATTATAGATTGGCGCTTACACATATGTTAGTGTTTGGCCGAGCTTCTCCTCCGGTTAGTGGCGTGCGCCTTGATGTTGTCACACAAAGCGGAGGGACCTACAGTTTTACGCCGACTCCGAACGGCGATTGTATTTTTATGAGAAGCTGTTTTTCATGCCAGAAATCCACTCGGAGGTTTGCCATTCATTGCCTGCCGAGGGACGACCGCTTTTAAGAAAAAACCTTTTTTCTATATTTTTTGCGATGTTGCTTTGACCAGGGTTTGAACCCAGGTGTTGCGGAGTGTAAATGCAATTAATACATATAAATTTCATATGACTGGCAACAATTTTGTAAAGGACAATTTTGTCACTTTTTCAGTGCAACTTTTCATGGAATTGAAATGAGAGTGAATATTGTTTTTATGAAACAAAAGACCAAAAAAATTGACGAATTGTCACTGACAATGCGAAAAATGCAGGTAATTCAATATTTTCGATCAGAAAATTCTGGATCTCTTCAGGATACATACCCAATTGTTTATTTAACCATTTTTTAATAATATTAATGATTTTTAACTTCTCCCCCCCTCTCCCATTGCATTTTCTGGCATTTTCGGGGGGTTTCGGCTGCCATATAAAATGAAGTTACTATTAAAAAATGGTTAAATAAATAACTGGGTATCATTATTGGGAATCTCCTGAAGAGAAACTGAGTTTTCCGATAGAAAAATACTGGTTTTCAAGAATTCTATACCATTTCTACGAAAAGTTTTATAAAAATATATGGAAAACTTTGAGCGCTTTGAGCGACCTCTAAATATTTTTTGATTTCGAAATAAAAAATAGGGGTATTTGTTCGGTATGGAACAATCCTAGGGGGTGACACAACTAGGGACACAACATGTTGACCAGTTTTGACTATTCACCAAAATTTTACACCATCAACAAAATTTTTATTAAGAATTTTTAGAAAAATTCTTAATATGCAGTTCTATAACTACGGTGACCATCCGTTCTGTTTTTAGAAGAACAGTTCTGTTTTTAAACCGCTTGTTCTGCGTATTTTTTTTTATGGAAAATAACAAAAATGTTCTGTTTTTCGCAAATGTTCTGTTTTTTGTTCTGCTTTCATGCGCTATTCAAATAAAAAAAAAGTTGTTTCTACTACGGCAACCCTTTGATGATCGAAATGTATGTTGATATCGATATTACTTTGTAATCCCTATTAAACAGCTGATTGCCCATTGTAAATTACGTGAAGCTAAGTTGTCGGCTTGGATTGCATTGCGTAAAATTAGCAAACAAATAGGTAAGTTTTACTGCAAATAGTGTTTAAAGCTTAAAGTAGCTTAACTTCACAAGTATTCTTTTATTTCAGCTGTGCATAATGCCGCCCCACAGAAAATGCGTATTCAATGAAGAAATGCAAAACCAGTACAAGTTCTTAAAAAAAATACATGCCAGTGAAGTGCAATGTTTAAGATGTTTGGCTGTTTTTTCTATCGCCAATGGAGGCAAATACGATGTGCTACGCCATTTGCAAACTAGGAAGCATCGGAATGCTGATGTTGCAGCTTCAACCAGCAAAACCGTGTTGAACTTTGTGCGGACGCGTACGATGGATGCGCAAGGAAGGAAAACCAGCATAAATGAAGGAACCTGGGCGTATCACACTGTGAAACATAATTTTTCTTTCCGTTCGAATGACTGCACATCGAAGCTCATTAAAAAGTGTTTTGATGAAAATTATTCATCAGCTCGCACAAAGTGTGAAGCTATTGTCTGTAATGTGTTAGCACCAAATGCAATGCAACTAGTCGAAGCAGATTTGAGTGTCGTAAATTTTATTGCTATATTTTCCGACTGCTCAAATCATGGTAGTATGAAAGTGTGCCCAGTACTAGTTAGATACTTTTTACCGGAGAAAGGTGTACAATTAAAAATATTAGAAGTTAATGATCTGCGCGGTGAAACGTCAGATTTACTTAGAAATTATATTTTTGATCTCATGACAAAGTTTGCTTTAAGTACGAAACTACTCGCTCTGTGTGCGGATAATACTAATTGTAACTTCGGGGGAGCCGCAAGACGCGGAAAAAATAATCTTTTCCATAAACTAGCTGAGTCCACCGGGAGTACCCTTATTGGCGTAAATTGTGCTGCTCACATTGTGAATAATTGTATACAATCATCGATAGAGTGTCTTCCTGTGGACATTGAAGTCATTGTCGTAAAAATATTTTCATACTTTTACATATATACGGTTAGAGTAGAGCATTTAAAAGAAATTTGTGACACTGTTGATGTCGAATATAAAAAAATGCTGGGGTATAGTAAAACAAGATGGCTTACTTTGAAGCCAGCAATTGAACGAATTTTGAAACTTTTCAAACCACTAAAAAAATATTTTTTAGAACAACCTCACTGCCCAAGCATTCTAAAAACATTCTTTGAAAATTCTACTTCAGAAATGTGGCTTTTGTTTACACATTGTCAAGCATCTCTTTTCCATAATTATATTACACAAATTGAATCGCAGAATATTTGTATGGTAGAAGTTGCTTTACTAATAAAACAACTGAAATTAAAAATCACAGAACGCAGAGATGAAATTTTTTTACCACTGATGATCAAAAAAATAATTTCGGAATTTGAGAGAGCAGGAACTGAAAACCTGAGTGAAATTAAAGATCAAGTCAAAAAATTTTATATTAATTGCATAGATTATTTAAATCAGTGGGATCATGCATTTAAAGAGGTTGAAGGGATGGAATGGGTACTTTTGCGTACAATGCCATCTTGGCATGATGTTGAAAGAAATTGTGTATATATTATGGAAAAGAGAAGCCAAATTAAAATTAACGACAGCGAGTTATTTGATGAGTTCACATGTGTTAAAAATTATGCGACTCCAAATAAGGTAAAGGAATGGACGGTCGGTGGAAGGCTAGTCGACAGTAAATGGGCTGAAATATTTCAACATTTTATGAAAAATTCCATACCTTTTCAAAATATTTTAAAAATTGTAGAATTTAATTTGTGTTTACCAGGTTCAAATGCCCCCACCGAAAGAGTATTTTCCATATTAAACAATATATGGACTGACGAAAAATCGCAAATGAAAATTGAGACTGTTAAATCTATTTTAATAACGAGATGCAACTATGAACTGAGTTGCTTGGAGTTTAGGGAATATTTACAAAATAAGGAAAATATAATTAAACAAATTTATGCCGCAGAAAAATACCAGTGATTTGTATTTGATGCACAAATTTTTTTTATGGCATTGTTAATTAAAATCAAAGCCAATGAAATGTGATGTATGTGCTTTATGTGAATTTTTGTCACTTTTAATAATAAATACGTTTTTATATAAAAAAATGTGTTCTGTTTTTTTGATTTAAATTTATGGTCACCGTATCTATAACCCATTAAATTCTAGCTTCGAGTGGATAAGAATTTTCGTTGAGACGGTATTATGCATTTGCTTCCGTAAAAAGTATGTTTGACAATTTTATTTTTTATTAAAAGAAAATAATAACCGGTAAGGCAAAACGGCATATGATCTGCACTTTGAGGCATTGTAAGGGGAAATGGTTGCCCTGAAATCAGACAGTTGCTCAAAACGATATTATTATGAAGTGGACGAACTAGACAAGGATAAGTACATATCAAAAAACATGAACGAAAACACTATAATTTTGCAACCGGAGACGTCTTGACAAGTTTTTTACGTTGTTGGAAATTTGCAAACGTCAAAAAAAATTAATGACAGTGTTGTAAAGGAAAACTTCAAGATATGATGAATATTAAGAATAAAAAAAGTATTTTAAAATATAAAATACAAATACATACTGCTCCAAAAAATATTTAAATACAAAATACAAAAATGTATTTTGTATTTGTATTTTAAGTACTTGTATTTGAAATACCTAACATCTCTGGTTGCGAATGAGTAGATATTAAAGATGTGGATAACAAAATATTATAATTTTGCTTTGGTGATAAAAATCTAACTAATAAATGGTTATAATGGAATTTTTTTCTTTTTTCACACGACTAAAAAAAACTGCACTTACACTTTTCTAATAAAACTATAAATTAAAAAGTGATCCCTTTATACCCCTCTGTTGTCAAGGGTTAGATACACTTTTTTTCAAAAATGTGGGAAATCAATTAATAAAAACTCACTTTTTTTCATCTAATTATTTAGGCGCAATTATTTTTTGCCAAAAAAAGGTTTAAAATTGCCCATAGTGCGTGTTAGCCTGCTAGCTCGGCACTAATTGCAGACTTTAATTCTTATAGAAGTAGCGTTCTGTAGTTCGATTTAACAAATGCAGAAAAAGCCATTATGAAAATATTGGTTTCCTGTTGTAAATTCTTTTAAAAAAATAAAAATTAGCTAACAATGCTAATTATTTTGAGTTCATAAAAGGCAATATATCGTCATTAAGTATCTGCGCTTAGTTACATGCATATTTCACACAATTTATTACTACGTTAATTGGCCTTGGGATTGTACTTTGCGCAAAGGTGGGTGATATTCCTAAAAGGTTAATTACCCGCAACTTACGAATTTACCGACTGACAATTGCGTTTGCTGTTAATTACATAATTGCAAAAAGAACATATGAATATCCACAAGAAATTGAATTTCAATTAGTCGCATACTGAGGGCAAAGAAATTAATTAGCCAATAAATAGAGCGAAAAATTGCTTCGACCTTTAAGAAAAATTTAAATCTACTATTATTTTTACGCAACTTTTCCTAAGGAGTAAAAGTATGTATACACTTGTGGTCAACTAATTAAGTTACCAGTTTTGAGTATTTTTATTTTGTTTAGTTAATACTTATAATTTTTTATTAAACACAGGTTGTTCCTGCGGTATTCCAGAAAAACAATTTTTTAATCAAAATTTCTAAAAGTGGTAAATTTTAATGGAATGAATAAAAAATATATGTAAAAATATGTTATTTTTTATTATTTTAGTAAATAGTATGGGTTTTTAGCTTTCGAAAGAAGAAATAAAAACCTGCTAATTTTTTGTACTTTTTGAAGTAATACGTTTTTTGCTAATGCATTTTTATTTTTTGTCAGTGCCATCCGATCTGCACGATTCGTTCTATATTCAAAAATGAAGTGTCAGATTAAAAAGCTTGACCTGTAGACAATAGAGGTTAACTTTTTTTTAGAGTTGCAACCTGTTAAAAAATTAAATTCAATTTTTTTAATAAGTTAAATGAATTATTAAGAGAGGGGTATCAACCGAAATGTGTATAAAAAGGGTTTATTTCTTAACTACGTGTAGAGAGTTGCCACCTGTTAAAAAATCAAATTCCATTGGATTTAAAAGAATTAGGTTATTGAAATAGCTAGGTATCACCATATGGGAGAGGTTTAAGAAGGTTTTAGCTTGGAAATTGTATGAAGAGGGTTACCACCTGTTTGTAAAGTCAAATTTAGTTAAACTAAAATAATAATTGTGTCCGTATTTGTTATTTTATAATAAATACATACATTGTCAATCAGTGATTTGTTCTGATTAAATTACTGGACTCTTAAATTAACTAAGGAATGTTGTTACTCTTCACTTATTTCTTGCTTAATATGTCTAATTTTTTCTTTTGTCTGATACCCATATTGATATACATATTTCACTTACCTTATTTCCTTAATTAGAGTGATTTTGATTTTTTAAACACGTGTCACCCTTTCTACGTGTTATTTAAAAGTAAAGCATTTTCAAAACCATTTCAATTGATGCCCATATTGTAATATCTAGTTCATTTAACATATTAAATAACTTTAATAAAATTTGTAACAGGTGGCGACCCGTATAAAAAAATGAAACTTTATTGCACATCTACAGGCCATGCCCTGTCGTTTGACGCCTCACTTTTGAAAATAGAACGAACTATATAGACATACCTATGTAAATGCCACAAGAACCCAAATTTTCAAATTCAAACTCCTCGTCCTCGATTTTACTAAGAAGCGAATTTTCATTTAAATCCGTCCATAATTCTATTTTTACCCACATTTCATATGGAAGGGAAGCACTAAGTGACGGCGGGAATGAGTAATTTGGGCGATTTGAGGAAAGGAAACCCGAAAAATGGAAACTGGTACAAATAAGTTCAGATAAGATATATGTGCACATGGATGTAGACATAAAAGAAAATCGGTGCACGATTCTTTGACGATCGCCTGGAAGAATGCTGAACTTGTACAGATATGTCTGTTTTGACGAACGATAATCGCTCGTTTTTGGACCTTTATCAGTCAGAGCTCATATCTGTTAATTACAAACATATTTACACTCCTTTAGATTTGAATCATAACATTTAAATTGTGACTCAGCGTGTATCAAGGTACAACAGTAAGAATTTGGACAAACTGCACAATTAAAAAAAAAATGATATTTAGGGTCAAATTATGATAAAAAATTCGGACTTATGAGGACGAAACTCTTTTTCTGATTTTTAAGCATTACGAATCTTATATATGGGTGAAAATTTCTCAACTGGACCTCGGATTTCAGTCAAGTTCGAATTTTTGCGTGAAAATTTGTGGGTAGAGAGGTTTATAGATGTGAAAGGGATTCTGAGAATTTTTTCGAAAAATTTTAGTTTTTAAAGTTTTTATAAGCAAATATATTTTTAATCAATCTTTTTTCTTCAAAACTCATTTTCTCTTAAAGTATTTGACGAAAGTTGATGATTTTTTTGTAAGCGTAGTGACATTAGAGCTTTAAAAAAAATATATTTTTATAATTTAGAATTTTTTTTTTTTTTTTAATTTAAACATTGTAAATATTCAAGTTGCATTAAAAATATGTTCTCAATGAGTATTTTCAATGTGGTTTATATTTTCGAAAACTGCATTTATTCAAGAAAATATTAAAAACAAAAATGTTAGATTTTTTCTGTTTATTACTTACAGCAACATTTGTCACAGCGCGCACGCATCGTGAACCATACCATGCACGCTCACCGCCTATGCGCGCAACGTGTTCACTAGAAAGCGCGTACAGAGGCAACTAACAATTGGCTCATATTTTCGACTTTTAACATAACCTTATATAATAATGATGGCATTTGTGGTATTTTTAAGGCATTTTTAGTTAAGCTTGGTGTGTGTTAAAATAATCTGATCAAGTCCCTTTTTTTTGAGTTCACATGCAACTGTATGGTTCTAGCGCTATCAGTCAACCATAAGAATGTATGTAAACTTTGTCTAATAATTTTTTTATTGTGATTGTTCAAGTGTTCAACATCGCACAGTGGTACATACATTTTTTTTGGAAAAATAGGAGTCGGCGTATAACCTCAATGTTCCGGGTGCAACATTTATGGAGACAAATAAAAAAAAAAACGAAAAATTGGCAAATCGATTTATTTTAAAGCATACCTCCCATATAAACCTAACCTCAAAAACGTCTTAAAAATTAAATAAAAAAGTGCACCGATGCATATACATATAACTCCGAAATTTTCCCCGTATGTTTGTAATAATCAGGGTACGGATTTTATGGAAAATGCCTTTTTTCTGCTAAAGAGACAGAGAGTATATTCGATTAAGAATGACCACGATTTAGCTTTCCCTGATTCCATATATACACATCTGAAGTTGCCTTTTTTTAAAGATATTCGCCTTTACTAACTTTAATTGTAAAGGGAAAGCCCTTATTCCTGATAATATGAACGTTTTAAACGTTCCATATTGAAAACGAACTTAAACGAACTCTCTAATAAATTACACACGTCTAGTGTGGTTGGTAGTCAATCTGATTCTCTTATTCAATGCCAAGATGGTGGTTACCCACGCTCTTAACAAAACAACCAAATCTTAAGGTCTAGACACATAACTTAAGGTGTAAACACAATTGCAAAATAGCTTAAGGGCTAGTTACACATAGTATTTGTTAGTCAACGTGCATACATGCCTATGCTTACAATATTTAAATTGGGCGCCACCTGTATCAACTCACGTCGAGCGCACGTTTAGTACATTTAAAGCTTTTCTTCGCGAACATCTAATAAAAATGCTGCCAGAAAACTTCAAAATGCATCTTGTGGTTCAATATTACTACAACTATAGAGATTAAAGTTTTGCGAGTTAAAAACTCAAATAAAGAAAATAGTCAAAGATAAAAAGTACAAACTTTTGATATAATGAAACTATGTGGTTCATAGTTTTTCTCTTTTCACTTGTAAAATAAACATTTCTACAATAAATGTATTTTTTGATTATTCTTCGGTTTTGGTTTTTATTTAGTACCTTGTTTTGCCTTCTAGTGCCTTTTCCTGCCCATTTTCCTTTTTTTATAGGTTTTTAGGTCCTAAAAATCCGTTCCATGGTAATAATGTTGTGTGTGAACACCAAAAAATTTGAATTAATGGGATTATTTTAACACATACCTCCGAGCAAAACTTAACCTAAAAATGCCTTAAAAATACCATATATGCCATCATTATTATATAAGGTTACGTTAAAAGTCGGAAATATTAGCAAATTGTTAGTTGCTCCTGTACGCGCTTTCTAGTGAACACGTTGCGCGCATGGGCGGTGAGTGTGACTATCGAGTTTGTTATCGATAGAGTATAAAGATAAAAACGAAGATAAAGGGAAACGGAAAAACATAAATGTAATTAGAACGAACAGGGGTAGATGTAGGGATCTAGATAGAAAAAAAATACAAAAAATATAACCTTAATCAAAAGCAGATGTACATATGTATGTATATGGTTATGAGACAAAATAGATATGTAACGTAAGTTTCACTTCTCCAGTGTGGCCCAGGCGCACTTACTTTTTTTTAGAAATATTTTCATCAATAAATGCTGTTTTCGAAAATGTAAACGAAATGAAAAACACTCATTGAGAACATATTATTAATGCAACTTGAATATATATATTTAAATTTAAAAAAAAAAAATCTAAATTATAAAAATATTTTTTTAAAGCTCTAATGTCACTACGCTTACTAAAAAAAATTCATCAACTTTAGTCAAATACNGACTATGCTCAAAATTTCTTTTTATATGGAAGGAAATGCCTAGCAGCGTCAGCAAAAAAAAATATAAAAAATCAATGCGATTTTCTATCGTCTTGCGGTTTGCACTTTTACCTCCTAAAATTTAATGGGCTATGAAACTGCATACCCAAAATTAAAAAAAAAAATCTGATT
>NW_016157181.1:283276-308118 GCF_001687245.7 Rhagoletis zephyria
AGTTTCACTTCTCCAGTGTGGCCCAGGCGCACTTACTTTTTTTTAGAAATATTTTCATCAATAAATGCTGTTTTCGAAAATGTAAACGAAATGAAAAACACTCATTGAGAACATATTATTAATGCAACTTGAATATATATATTTAAATTTAAAAAAAAAAAATCTAAATTATAAAAATATTTTTTTAAAGCTCTAATGTCACTACGCTTACTAAAAAAAATTCATCAACTTTAGTCAAATACTTTAAGAGAAAATGAGTTTTGAAAAAAAAAGATTGATTAAAAATATATTTGCTAATAAAAACTTTAAAAATTAGAATTTTTCAAAAAAAAATCCCAGGATCCCTTTTATATCTATAAACCTCTCTACCCACAATTTTTCACGCAAAAATTCCAACTTGACTGAAATCCGAGGTCCAGTTGATAAATTTTCACCCATATACAAACAATAGGAGTGTATTAAAATTCAAAATGATATTGCCTGCCATATAAATCCACATTTCAAAGTTTGTACAAAAATTATAAAAATTCAACAAATTTTATCAAAATCCCCCAAAAATTTCAAACATTTCAATCAGATTTTTTTTTTTTTAATTTTGGGTATGCAGTTTTATATTGAAAGTAAAAAAGACTTCAAACAATAATTTTTTTTAGTTTCTTTTCTATAACTCACTTAAATTAATTTTTTCATTTACATATGTTCTGACTAAATAAATTTCTTAAGAGAAAAAATAGATATTATTATAAATAAATAATAAATATTATTATAAATAAATAAATAAAAATAAAGAAAAAACATAGCCATTTNCAAATCGACCCGGCCTAATGCTCGACTATGCTCAAAATTTCTTTTTATATGGAAGGAAATGCCTAGCAGCGTCAGCAAAAAAAAATATAAAAAATCAATGCGATTTTCTATCGTCTTGCGGTTTGCACTTTTACCTCCTAAAATTTAATGGGCTATGAAACTGCATACCCAAAATTAAAAAAAAAAATCTGATTAAGAAGTTTGTGTTGTAACTTATATTAAAAACATTATGTACTTACAAATGAACAACCTTGTTACTTAAAAATATATAGATCGTAATGAACATTGAAGTATTAACTATTGTAAAACAAAATTTTCTGAATAAAACTCACTCGTTTTCAATACCTCAAACCTACAGGTTATGGCCCAGCATTGGTTTTGAAATATAAAGAAGTTAATTTAAAAAATATATATATTTTCTTTTTATGCCAAGAAAAATGTTCTACTGGAAAACATATTTAAAGAAATGAGTCACGCTAGCATCAAGATTGAACCACTCACAAAGGAAAACTTCGATACATGGAAAATCCAGGTGGAGGAGCTTCTCATCAGGAATGATACCTGGAAATATGTTTGTGGAGAATGTATGAAGCCGACAGGACCTGCAGATATCATTACCGAATGGGGAACCATAGATGCTAGAGCGCGATCAGACCTCATTCTAACCATTTCACCACTAGAATTGAGGCAGATTAAAAATTGTGCTACATCAAGAGACATATGGGTCAAGCTGCATGCTGTATACCAATGCAAAGGACCAGCTAAAAAAGCAATGCTTTTGAAGTCATTGATCCTGTCCCGGTGTTTAGATTCTGGTGCATTGTCTCATATGTGTGCACAGAATTCTAAATTTACGGAAATGGAATCACCGAGATCAAGGTTTTTGAATTTGGCGACGGAAATCGCAGGAAGTGGGACAGTAAAAATACAAACAAAAGAAGACACGAGGTTGAAACTAGCCGGAGCTCTACATGTTCCAGATCTTCGATCGAATCTTTTATCTGTGGGGAAAATCACCGACCGCGGGTTTGAAGTCATCTTTACGAAACATGTAGCAGTTGTCAAACGTCCAGAAAATGGCGAGGTTTTAATCGTTGCACGTAAAGAGAGGGATTTATATTTTGTTAACGAAGCGGATGAGGAAAGCAGAATTGCTGAATCAGTCGCGAATACATTGCATTAGCACGAACGTTTCGAACACCTGAAGTTCAAGGACTTAAAATACATTATTAAGCAAAAGAAAGTAAATGGAGTCAGTATTGAAACTGGAGGTGACGTTCAAAAATTCGAAACATGTATAAGAGACATTTTGGAACTTGTTCATTCTGATGTGTGTGCACCTATGCGAATAATTTCTATTGGCGGTTCACGTTACTTTCTCACTTTCATTGATGACAAAACAAAATTGTGTGAGGTATATTTTTTTAAACATAAAAACGAAGTGGCCGAAAAATTTAGGGAATACAAAAATTTGGTATAAAAACAGAAAGGAAGAAAAATTAAAACTTTACGCTCAGACAACGGAACCGAATACATATATAAAACGTTAGAAAATTTTCTGAAGGAAGAGAGTCTCAGACATGAATTTTCAGTGGAATACACGCCGCAACAAAATGGTGTCGCTGAAAGGAAGAACCGAACTCTTGTGGAAATGGCAAGATGTATGTTGATACAGTCGAAATTATCAGGAGGTTTCAATTTTAACGGCGAATCATATCAGAAATCGGACCTCTCTCTGAAGTACCGTTAAAATGGTGGACGCGTCGTTCTCAGGTAGTAAGTTACTTACAAAAGTTTGGTATTACTGCTTATATGTTAGACAAGACGGGAAACGAAGGTAAATTTGAGCCGAAATCACGGAGATGTGTGTTCATCGGTTATTCCACACAGTCTAAAGCTTACAGGCTGTGGTGTCCAGGATTAAAGAAAATGTTCCGAAACCGTGATGTTATATTCGATAATAATTTCGTTGAGGAAGAAAATTATACAGATTTTATTGATGATGAGTATTGGAAGGATACGTCTATAGAAATAACTTTTGAGAACAAGAAGTATAAAGGAAATGAAGTAATTAGTGAAGGTGGCGTACACGATGCTGTACTTGATGGGAGTAGCAAGCCACGAGAAGAATGTGAAGAATTCAGTGAAGGCAACGTACACGAAAATTCTGAAAGCAGTGAAAGTAGCGAGTCCGAAGAAGAATTCAAAACCCCGGAAAGTTTGAAAAGAGGACCTGGAAGACCAAAGAAAGTGTTAACTGGAAAAAGTGGAAGGCCAAGAAAATTGTTTAATGTGATATCCAAAACAGAAGTACCGAGTTATGAAGAATTCAATACTGCCGGAATAGCAGAAAGTTGTGATCCTTTGACGGTTAAAGAAGCGATTGCTGGTAATGATGCCTATGAATGGAAACAAGCTATGCGGAAAGAATACGATGCACTTCAAAAGAATGGAACTTGGAATATTATTGATCGACCAAAAGGGAAGAAAACTATAAAATCAAAATGGATTCTGCGCACTAAATTTAACGCTGATGGAACGGTTGAACGTCGTAAAGCACGTCTGGTTGCTAAAGGGTTTACGCAAATACCAGGTATTGATTATAACGGTTGTTGATGGCATTAACAGTTGAAATGCGGCTACATGTACATCAGTTAGATTTCGTATCTGCATATTTAAATGGTGACATTGATGAAAAGATCCTAATGGAAATTCCGGAAGATTTACCTGAAATTTTAAATGAAAGAGAGTGGAGGATGTACTCAGGAAATAAAATTTGTAGCATTAAAAAGGCACTATATGGACTAAAACAGTCTGGAAGACAATGGTATCGAAAGTTGGATGAGAAGTTAAAAGAACTTCATCTTAGACCATTGAAAACAGATGCATGTGTTTATATAAGGAAGGAAGAAAATACTTTATTAATCGTAATAATTTACGTTGATGACCTAATACTAGCCACAAACAGTTTGGAGGAGCTAAATCAATTAAAATCAGAATTGGCGAAATTATTTGAAATGAAAGACTTGGGCGTTTTAAATTTTTGTTTAGGAATCGAATTCAAATGTGATTTTTCTAAGAATGAAACCTCAATGACTCAAGAAAAGTATATTAAACATCTATTAAATCGGTTTAATATGAATGACTGTAAAGCAGTTACCACTCCTATGAATGCAGACGAAAAGCTCTCCAAAGATATGTGCCCGAAAAATAAGGACGAGAAAAAAGAAATCAAAAAATTACCTTATCAAAATCTAATCGGATGTCTACTGTATTTAGCAGTATCTACACGTCCTGATATTGCACACACCGTAAGCGTACTTAGTCATTTTAACACAAATTTCGGAATTAAACATTGGATGGCAGCAAAACGGGTTTTACGTTACCTTAAAGGCACTCAAAATTTAGATTTATTATTTAAAAAGAATGGTAAGAATATAAGCAGATGCCGATTGGGGTGCCAGCATAGACGATAGAAGATCGTACACAGGATTCATATTTATTTATGGTAGTACAGCTATTAGCTGGGAGTCCCGAAAACAACGAACAGTAGCTATGTCAAGTACTGAGGCTGAGTATATGGCTATATCTGAATCTGCTAAGGAAGCTATTTACCTCAGGCGTTTTCTTGATGAAATACCGGATTCACAAGGGCCAACAACAATTTTCAACGACAATCAAAGTGCTGGAAGACTTTGCAAAAATCCTATTTTTCTCAATAGAACAAATAGAACTTCATAAGAAAAGCAATCGAAAGAGGAGATATACAAATTGATTATAAAGAAACTAGTCAAATGCCCGCAGATATTTTAACGAAAGCTATATCATATCCAAAACATAAACATTGTATTGAATGATAGCTTTACAGAAATCTTAGTCTTTAATTTTTGTTAATTTCTTACTGTTTTAACTAGAGGTATTCATTCGAGGGTAGGTGTTGAAACTTATATTAACAAGTAAGAAAGTCTAAGTTCGGGCGGAGCCGAACATTAAATACCCGGCGCTACATGATAAGCCGGGGTGTATAAATATTAAGTAAATTAGCGTCCTTAAATTTCGAAATATTGAAATTTCAAACATTTCTGAAATTTTCCGTTATATGAAAAGCGGCCGTAATTTTAGTCCAATTTCAACAATTTTCAACGGTTTGCTTTTATGTAGCAAGTACAATAACCGTACCGAGTTTGGTACAAATTGGTAGAACGGTTACCGAGATACATATATGTGATCATAAGTGGGCGGTGCCACGCCCATTTTCCAAAATTGTATCACAAACATATTTCTTTGTTAAGAATTGTTGCAACCATCAATTTTGAAAAAATTTCCTTTAATATTTACTGATTTATCGAGGATTTCGCATTATTCTAAATTACCGTTATATGGGATGTGGGCGTTGTTATCGTCCGATTTTAAAAATTTTCGGTCGTTTGGTATGCTGTACCAGGACCAATAACTGTGCCAAGTTTAGAAGAAATTGGTGCAGCGGCTACCAAGATATACACATTAGGGTGGAGTGATGTTGTATTAAAAAAAAATTTTTTTCGTTTTTTTTGAATGGAATAGTGATAAAAAGTTGTCGTTCAATGAGAGAATTCAGTATTCAAAAAATTGTTTACCTGTCTTGATGTTTTGAGGTGCCCCAACCCAATTGAAAATTAGAAAAAAATTTTTTTTTTACAAGCTTTGATTTATTTTTTAATGAAAGTATTTTTATGACTTTCAAGTCTATTATAAAACAAACTACTTTATGATAGGTTAAATAAAAGCCTGATGAGTTGTTTTAATATTTTTTATTAAGAAAAATTACAAAAATTATTTTATAAAGGAATGAAAAAAATCAGAAATAAGTAGATTATTTAGTATTAAATTGTTTTTTTGTTTCAAAATTAGGCATTTGCTGTCGTGATAATAGTCTTGCCCTTATAAAACCATCTCGTTTATTTTCTCCACAAACTGCACTTGAAGCTTCTGTCACCAATTTGATAACGCGCTCTACGGCTTGGGTATGGCATGGAAAATCTTTGATATTCTGGCACGTAGTCAACCCACTTTTGACAATCTCTTTCAAGGTTTCGTCAGATAAATTAGAAGTCAGAGGTGGCTCAGTTATCTTACAGTCTTGCCACGTAAT
Source organism: Rhagoletis zephyria (assembly GCF_001687245.7). Classification (NCBI taxonomy): domain Eukaryota; kingdom Metazoa; phylum Arthropoda; class Insecta; order Diptera; family Tephritidae; genus Rhagoletis; species Rhagoletis zephyria. The sequence continues at coordinate 289,215 of NW_016157181.1, forward strand.
TAAGTCGGTATAATCTTTGGCATCGAAATTTAAAGCAGGCACTTTAAATGTACGATGCTCTTGAGTATTCTCTGCTCTTGCTTTCAAAATTCGCTGATAAACCAGCTTACGTATAATTTCTCTGTCGTCTGCAAGCATAGCAATAAGAATACTTTCTGGATGACCGAAATATCCATTTCGTTGGATCACCTTATCAATGATTTTCTTTAAAGGCTCGTTCAAATATCGAGTTAGGCTACAGGTGCTTAGCACCGTTTGTACATGAGGGATTACATTTTATTGTGAACCACATTGGACCATAAACTCTCATTACGAACGTAGCTAATATCACTAAATTTTCTTCGGGGTCTGTTTTAGTAGCATATAATCTTAAGATTCTATTTGCTGTTGTAAGCCATCTAGAATGGTTAAGAGGTCCAGGTGTAATATTAGCTAAATCGGGAGAAAAAATGCCAGTGCTGATAGCTGTCATCACATCGTAAAGATATTTTTGGNACTAAATTTTCTTCGGGGTCTGTTTTAGTAGCATATAATCTTAAGATTCTATTTGCTGTTGTAAGCCATCTAGAATGGTTAAGAGGTCCAGGTGTAATATTAGCTAAATCGGGAGAAAAAAGGCCAGTGCTGATAGCTGTCGTCACATCGTAAAGATATTTTTGGTCGGTACTCAACTCATTTTTAGTGACTTCAGGTAATATGGAGGGAATGGTGGTAAATTGGACAATTGGCATTGATTCACATTTTTGTAATTCAGATCCAATAGGACCTGAAAAGCATTTAGGCCCTGTAGTTTTTCCATCCAAATGCAATAAAAGATGTCGCAATGGTAACTCATTCGAATGTAACTGGCAGACAAACCATTGTAATGGTTTATTAAGTTCTTCTTCCATTAACCGAACAACACCTCCTTTGAAACCTGTATTCACGACTGTACCATCGCAACCAACAACAACTAATTCATCCAATTTCACCGATTTTTTTCTCAAATAATTTATTATGGTTCTTTCAATACCTTTAGCAGTTCCCAACTCACACGTAACATGCCCGAAGTAATCACTTCCTGGTTCTGATAAAATCACATAATGGTCTTCTGTAGTTCTTTTTCTATAAAATTTGCCTTTCTTCTGAGTGCTTACTAAAGTCTTATCTTTTCTGCCATCAAAATAAATACCGCGTATACTTTTATTGCAATCTGCATCTTGTAATGCCGATCTGACTTTCGTTCTTTCACGGCGCAATTTTGAACGATCAATGACAGCACTTGGATCCTTTGATGTAATAATTCCAACATCTTTTAACACAGAAGAAGCTATAATAGCAGCTGTTCTGTCAGAGACTCCAGTACGATCACAGGCGAGAGCTAATGATGGTAAATTTAATCCCTTTTTCTTTGATGGCGGCGCAGCTATTTGTTTTGGCGATTGATAATGGCTAGAAGCTACGCTATTATTGCTTGAACTGGTACTTTCGATCGTTAAGTCATCAGGCAAAGAACGAGAAAAAGTCGGCTGGTTAGGATCCATTATCTCTTTGTTACGCAGTAATTCTTTTTCTTGTCTTTTTATTTTTTTCATATTTTTTACTGTCGCAACCAAATCTACCCCGCCTATCATCATTTTTCTCGTAGTTCTTTGATCAATTAAGAAAGATACTTCTTCCTTGGGAACACGGCTGTCTTTTGAGCAAGTACATTTTGAGTTAGTAAGTTTGCATTTGCAACTGCAAATATCAAATAACCTTTGGGACTCAGTAACAAATTCAGTTATCTTTTCTTGATATTTCCTGTTCGTTCGACGGTCCTGATAAGGTTTTAGTAAGCGTCTATACTTGTCATGGTAAGATCGAATAAGTTGTAGTACTCTCTTAAAGCTGACAGTGGGAAGCGACGCTTTTCGCCAGATATCTAAAATTTCCGTAGCCAATCTTTCGGATATATCATGAACTGTCGGCTCTTTTGTTGTTTTGTCAGGTTTTAATTCGTATCTAATAAATAAGTAATACTTCATAACATCATTATAAGTTGGTAATTGAGACACTGGTAACTTCTCTGGCAAACCAAACACAGGACAACATGTCGTTTGTCGTGTTTTGACTTGCGACATTTTACTCTAACAAAGAGAAATAATAGGTGTAACTCACATCGAAAATATTTAATTACGATCTGAATTGTATTTATCTGTAAACAGTAATTTGAAAATATTACTTACATGAGTGTTATTTCCTTAACGGCAGTGTTTAAAATCAATGTTCCTCACAAGTAGAATAACAATAACACGCGCGACGCGCTCACTTAATAGCGTTCGAGCAACGACTGACAAGTGCAGAGAAATCACCTCTTCTCCCTCACCTATCCGCGCACTATTCAAAGTCAAATTGTTGCCAACGGGAAGACACAGAATATGATTTAGCGTTAATTTGTCAATATTATACTTTAGTGTTTTTCGATAAGAAATTTTGAATTTCTCTAAGTTTATAATGTTGGGGGCACCTCTAAATGTATCATTTTTTTTTTTTCAAAACTTAATGGAGTTGGGGCACCTCAAAACATACGATAAGGAAAATAATATTTTGCACACATATTTCTGGGGTAGAAAGGCAACTTTCTAAAAATTGCATCAAAATTTCAAACTTTTTATTCAGGATTTTTAGAAAATTTTCGAGTATGCAGTTTTGGAGCCTATTCAATTTTAGTACAATAAAGTGCAAGTTTTGAAGTCCCTAAAATTTACCGTTGATTTTTTTTCCGATTGTGTTGAATATTTCTGTGTTCGTATGAAAAAGTAGCTTATGTCGAAGGCTGGCTGTAGTATAAATCGGCATTCGCAGCATACGATTGCGAATGATTCACTGGCGCTGAGCTGTTGAAGTACTTTCGGCAAATAAACGTGCAAGAAGTAGTTTCGATACTAGTAAGTCAATATTCCTATTAAGTCTCATCAAAAAATTTCTTGTCGTTTAAAGAATAAAGGGAATGCCGCATTATACTAAAGCCAGCCTTTCGACATAAGCTACTTTTCAATATGAACACAGATTTTCTTTTATATAACGTATGAACAAAATCTATTTTTATATGCGCAACACCATCGCAGTGGGGGCCCTCCCTGTTCCTCTTCAGATTTGTAAAATAATAGCTAGAGAAAATACCGCCTTCAAGGCAATGGCTTCGAAGAAAGACCGTTTTTTCGTTCTATTGTAAAATTTGAGTGCCGCAAGATATGCGGTTTTGCAATTGGTCAATGGGCGGTTTTGCGAAAACATCGACGATATGTACTTGCATACTTAGATACTGTGTACTTATTACTTATCAATATTTATCTAGACCAAAGGTTGCTACTCAGCGACACGCAAAAATGATTAATAGTCTCAAGCCTGTGAGCATTCCATTTGACAAATTGCACAATAAACCGTTGAAAGTGTAAAATTAAGTCATTTCAACACACAACTTTTACAAAAAATAGCCCCAAAAATTAATGAAGAAAGTTTTACTGCACCATAAGGTGGGATTCCTAAGTACAAAATGAGTTTATGCAGTTGAATATAGTGAAAGTCAGCAAATAAGGAAAAGAATACGAAATGTAATAAGACACCAAAAAGTGCTACTCTTTCAAGCATTATATTGGCAACTATAACATGATTGAGTCAATGAATCAGAATTGCAACTACAAAAGAAGCAAAATACCGATGGTGACATGGTTTCGTCACTACATACCCCGTTTGCCTCGCCATGACTAGATCGCGTAGCCATTTGGGCTGGTAGGTGCTCCAAGTAGGTGCCAAATGAGTACAAGCATACAAATTCTTATCTTGCAACTACAAAATTCCATAGATAGCGCGAAAAAAAGTATCTATGTGCATTAGGGTGGTCCTTAAAAATCAAATGAGCGATTTCTTTTTTGTCTCACCCCTTCAATCGGTAATACCACGGTCACAGATATCACATACAAATTTTCGTCCTGATTGGGGACGGTTAAGGCGTGTCGCACAGGGTTCAAAGTTCAGATTCCTTTATAGAGACTTAAAAAAATCAAATTAATTTTTTTGCCTACTCATACCCAAAATTGACACAACCGTAGTCGAAGATATCTCATATGAATTTCGGCCCCGATTGTAGTCGGTTAAGGCGTGTCGCAATAAAAAAGTAATAATTTTAATTTTTTGAGTCGCCATAGAGGAATCTGAACTTTGCACCCTGTGTGTCACGAATTAACCGTCTCCAATCGGGACCAAAATTAATATGTGATATCTTCGACTATAGTAGCATCCAAGTAGGGGTTGGGGCTTAGGAAATCTGATGTAAAAATTTGCTTCCTACATTCAAGGACCACCCTAGTGTGCATGTGTTACCATTTGTGTAAAAAAAAAATTATGAAGCTAAACACTAACGAAGCTAAACAGTATCGAAGTTAAACACAATTGAAATTAAATGCCAGAAAAACGTTCTTCTCTATGAGCAACCACAACTATAGCTGCGAAACAAATGAATTGGCCAATCGACATGAATTCTAGCGAGAGAACAGCAAGTTTTGGCGGAGTGCGGAATAAGAACCACCTGGATATGTGAAACCATCTATTTATCTCCACAATACGGAAAAGGGCGCTCACTGATAAGCATTACGCTCATAGAATTAAACACAAGCACACATACACTCATATGAAATGATAAGAAGCTTAGACCAATAAACCGAATTGATGACGAAGAATTGTAAACAGAAGATTGCGATAAATAAAAAATAAAATTGAATATTTTGCACAGGTGGAATGAATACAAACCAGCCTTTGTGCAATGACTATGTGTATGTATAATAAAACTGATAAAGATAGCTTTGCCATAAAAAATATATTTGTTGTCCATAAATGTAGATGATAAAATAAAACAAAATTATATTAACTTAAAAAACTAAAATTTATTTTACAAAAACAAAAAATAAAAATAAAATAATAATTTAACAAAATTTAATGAAGGTATTAAATTTAATTAATTTAAAAAGCAAAACAAAATAAAAAATAATTTATGGACTTGGGCGAGCCTAAGACATTGACCAAAAATTGTCATCTTTCACAAAGATTGGTTTTAGGGCATAATGAACCATATTTTTAACCAACTTCCAAAAAAGGAGGAGGTTATCAGTTCGTCGGAATATTTTTTTTATGTATGTTACCGCATTACTTTAGAGCACGTCAACCGATTTCGATAATTCTTTTTGCATCGGAAAGGTAGTGTCTCATATATAAAAATATATATGAGATATTAAAATACGGGTGCCTAACGAAAGAGTGTTAAGAACTCTTTAGTTTGAACATTTACAAGTTTGGAAAGGGTTTCCACCTGTTTATAAAGTTACATTCAAATTATTTAGAAAATTAGATGAATTACTAAAAGATGGATAGTTTGAACATTTACAAGTTTGGAAAGGGTTTCCACCTGTTTATAAAGTTACATTAAAATTATTTAGAAAATTAGATGAATTACTAAAAGATGGATATCAATCGAAATGAGTTTTAAAAGGCTTTATTTCTGACCTTTTTTATTTGAACAATCAAATTCAACTTAATTCATAACTTAATTGAAATATTTATCAGAATGTTAGACGAAAGAGATGTAAGATTTTAGTTTGAAAATACTTTTGAAAACGATTTCTACCTGTATGAAAAGTCGAATTTTGTTAACTAATACCCAAGATTTACGAAATATTAAAATATGAGTGTCAAAGTCATTAGATTTGCACTGTTATTTCGAATTTCAAATTTGAAAGGTCGAAGTAAAGTTCTTGGCCTATAGATGTGCTGTAAGATTTTAATTTTTGAAGTCAGAACTTTTTTGTCGGTACGGGTGGTTTGAGATGAAATATGGCACTCGGATCGCTTATAACTCTGCCTAACATATGAAATAGTTTCTAGGGTTTTAAATTAAACTTAAGGGCGTTTTACCGTCATGCGGGTTCACAAGTAATATTTATTTTGAAACGAATTTACGTCAATAAATATTTTTTTTTACTTCTTAGGTGCAGTTTACGAGATTTAATAAAAAAAAATAGTGTAATCCTGTTAGGCTCATATTCCAAATGCTTAAGTAATCATACCCATGAACTGAGATAATATACTAGCTATTGGGCACTGAGGCGATATTCAAATTGCTCGGCATTTTTGCCTAGCATACTTTATATGGGAGAAAATGCACAATACAATCGCCAAAAAATATTATTAAAAATCAACGCGATTTTCTAACGTCTTCAAACTTGTACTTAACCTATTAAAATTTAATGGGCTTTAAACCCGCATACCTAAGTTTTTTCTAAAGATTCTGAATAAAAAATTTTTAATTTTTGGGTGTAATGGTTAAAGTTTGCCGAATTTTCGTAATTTATGTGCGAAGTTTGATTGTATGTGGATTTGTATCGCTACCTAAAGGTGGAAAGGTGCGAAGTCCACTTTTTTTCAAAATTTAGTTTCTGATGCAGAATAAAAGATAACGCGAAATTAGAACGATTTTTCGTCTCTCCTGTACAATTTCGAAAAAATGGACTTGGCACTTTTTCACGTTTAGGTAACGATATGTTGCTGGTTATATAATATGTTAGACTTTTATAAAAAAATATATATATATAAACATAAAATAAACAAGAGAAATGTAGCCAAAGCTAGTCAAAATGTCACTTAACTTAATCAGCTGATCACAAGGGTATGCTATGAACCCTTAAAAAGTTTTTCTGTGGACTTTTAGCAAACCAACTTTTCTCCAAAGAGGTCACTTTCTCTTCAAAGTAGTAATTCATTGAGTTCTCGAATGATATTTTTATGTTTAGTTATTGATAGGCGGAGTTCAAGATAATGTTTTAATGAAAGTTAAATAAAAATGTCAAATTTTTAAGTGAAAGATCCTTAAAATTTACTCTAAATTCCAACCTACAGAAAGCACAGAGGTTGTTTTATCAAAAGTCCGGAGATATATTTTTGTGTTTTTAAGGTAAAGACAATAAAAGTTCATTGCGTACTTTATTCAAGTCAAAAGGAATAGTGAGTGTCATGTTAAAGGTCAAGGTAATTTTTTATCCAACGTGGCTATTTTTCTGAATTCTTCTTTATTTAAGTTATAAAAAAACGTTGTATTTTTTTCGCTATTTGTTCTCGTTCTTGATATATTCGATTTTGTCACAAAGAAGTTCGCCACCTAGCGACTCCAAACGAATTCGAAAACCGTCAAGGGAAGACTCTTAGCAACTCATCAAAATTTGATCGCAAAAATTGCATGCACCCAGAATTCAAGTGCACATACGTTTTAATAATTATAGGGAGATGTTAAACTTTATTTTGGTGTAACTTTTTTACTCTCAAAGAGCTCTTGAGGCTACTTGTATGTCAAGAATCTAATACTATGATTAAACTATAGAATGTAATGAAATGAAATAAACTTCAGTGAAATTGAATTAGGCGAAATTAAATTAATTAAATCCTAAATAAATAAAATAAAATAGAATAAAATAAAATAAAATAAAATAAAATAAAATAAAATAAAATAAAATAAAATAAAATAAAATAAAATAAAATAAAATAAAATAAAATAAAATAAATTCATTCCGGGGTCACATGCTTGCTGATCCTGCTGAAAAAATTAGAAGAAATTAAATAAATTTTTATGATTTTTACCCTGATTATATTGAAATGAAAGAAATAAACACTTACCTATGTAAAATCTAAATCTCGAAATTAATGTGTCATGTTTTGGTAATTATGTCATTAAAATAATGCACAGCACTACTCGAATGGAAATCGAAAGTTTTGTCTATACGAACTACAAGGCTGTACAAACAATTCGCCATTGTATCTTCTTTATGTGGTACAAATGAATGATATAGAAGTGTATTACAAACCTACTTATGTACATAGCGTCATTATAATTCGATAATCGTACCATTGGATAGACAATCCTTTAATCTATTAGAAAAACCTAAGTTTTCTTAAATATCTTTTTGGATCACGAACTTATTCGCTAAAAACAAAATTTTATAACAGTGTAGGTACTACAATTGTTTACAAATAGTGTATGGTGCACTTGGACTATTATTAAGGAAATCCTAAAGAAATTTTTGAATATTAAAATAACATTAGAGTATTTTACTTCATTATATTGCTGCTAACTTTCACTAGCAGCTTCAAAATGTGAATAATAAAATAGTGTAAAATCGATATACATCAATTAGTTTTTCTGAGTATGCAAACAAATAAAATAGTGTACAATGATTTCATATAAAAATGTTCAAAGATAAAATAGTGTATAAGCAGAAGCTTACAGAAAAAAATAGTGTACAAATTTTTTTAGTGAATTAACAGCTAAGAAACCAATATAAAGTGTGGTGTATTTAAAACGTAGAGTTAACGTAACGCTAACAAAAATGTTTGTGCTATGGGACTAAGCCTAAAAGCGGTACCCAGTTCATAAAACCTGGGCATATGCAGTTTTTGATAACAACACCTCTTCTAGTTTCCGTTGAAAATTGTATTGACCTTGTTGTGTTAGTCCACCTGTCCACAGCCAAACAAAAATGTACTACTTCGGACTTGCGCTATCAGCACTCATGTGTAGAGTACGTATGTTTGTACATACAAATGTATAAAAGTTGACTTATCAAAAATTACAGTAAATAAATATAAATATTTATATGTACATATGTAGGTATGTACACCCATGATCATAATAATAGGTATGTGGCCAGTCATGACTAGTTTTCTGTTGTTTGTTTAATGTTCATTAACAATTGTCGAGCATACTTTGTATGGAAGCAAATGCGTAACAGCGTCAGCAACGGGACTTCTTCAAAATTTTTCTTCATTGTACTAAAATTTAATGGACTATAAAACAGCGTACTTAGATTCTTTTTAAAACTATTAATAAAAAATTTGAAATGCGGATTTATGTACATACAGTGACTAACATAGTGTTCACGTCTTGGGTTTTTTTTTGCTGACGGTTTTTTGTACTTTTTTCCATATAAAAGTATAAACAGAACCAAATCGCTGTGCAAATTTCGTCGGTTGTAAAGTTTCAGATTAAAAAGCTTGAAATCTGTAAAGTTTGAAACTCTGATTTATTTGATTTTGTCTAAAGCTTAGACAATATTTTTATAGAAAAATACGAAAAAAATTTAACTTGAAAAACCTTGTGGATATTTAAAAAAAAATCAACACGTGAACTTTTGTGTGGGTCACTGTATATGTTGTTCGCTATATTATATGGAGCTAGACTATAATAAAAATTACACTATTAAACAATAGAAAAATGTCAAAACTGGTCAAAATGTCGCGAACCTATTATTATGGTCATGGGTGTATGTATATATGTATTTAGGGCAAATCATTTAATCGGGAAATTGATATTGAAAATTATTTTTATATTTAATGAGTGACATCATTACCTTGAAAATCGAGTAATGTTCCACTCAAGCGCCCAGTTGGAAAATGTATCACTGATATTAAAAGTTGCGTTCTCTAGCTTGCCAGAAGTTGAAAGAATTTACCGTATTCGGTTTTCTGGCAAAGTAGAGGAAAAATGGGAAAGTAAAATATGTCTTCTCTTTGTTAGAAATTGCAATATTTTACCTGAAAAAAATCTGGTAAAATCTGATAAAGTGTCAAGCCAACAGCTGTTCAGTGTTGTCAATGAATATTTAATGAACCTAAACAAAATTGCACCTCTATTTTCACGTTCTTAAATACTATGTATGAAGTTATTTTCAGGTATGCATAGTACGGCCGTGGCGCGCTAATATTCGGCGGAACCTGGGTTCTGGGCATGGTCAAAGCAACATCGCAAAAAGATATAGAAAAAAGGTGTTTTCTTAACCCTTTAAAGCTATCTTTGTTTTACATATTTTAAAGATAGGCTTTGTCGAGTTGACGAGGCCCTTTTTCTTTTCCATTTTTTTTATGAAAAATGTTGCATGCAGGATTGCCAAACTACTTTTAATAATGATGAACCTTACCATGAAAGAAAACACAGAGGCTTCTTATTATTTAAGCTTCTTTATATATTTTATAGCAATTCGCTCTTCAGTCCAATGGAGATGAAACGGAAAAAGACAAACAGTGTTCGTCAAATCGACGAAGATTACCCGTTTAGGATAGACGGTCGCCCCTCGGAAGGCAATGGCAAACCTCCGACGGAATTCCTGCCATGCAAAACAGCTTCTCATAAAAATACAATCGTAAAACTGTAGGTCCCTCCTCTGTGTGTAACAACATCAAGGCGCACGCCACAAATCGGCCAAACACTAACATATGTATGTGTAAGCGCCAATCTTATATTATTATTATAGTAAATAAAAATCTTGGGATTTGGAGAAAGATTGATTTTTTTTCTTCACTTTTATATTAAGTTATAAACAAATAATAGCTGATATCTAGGAAATCCGGATTATTCTACTTTTCTAGCCAAACTTAAACGGTATTATCTAAATTTTTTACCGAGTGTTTGGAAAATTTTACTTCAGTTATTTCAATTTATTTATTGCATTCTAACAAAGTCAGTGCCAGAATAAATATTTCGACATTGCAATAAATAAATAAACAAACAATAAATAAAAGATACAAGGATCCCATCAACACTAATGTTCTAGGCCGAAATCCGAAAACAACGCACAGTAAAATACACGGCATGCGATGGTAAAACGAAAACTATGTACATACATATGTACATATATGCTAATGTGTTATTTTTAACGGGTTTGTACAAATTTTCCCATACTTCCTTCCCTCTATACATGAGCCCAATTTAAAAGCACATCAAGCGAAAATCGTAAAAGCCTGAAACCTTTTTGTGCTGATATACGGCTTTCTGAAAAAAAGCCGACAAACAGCAGTCACGTTGAATTTATTTAACACACTTTTACAGCAATTTTCCAGAGCACATACACAAACGCACGCTCATTTGCAGTCATTTAAGGCAAATCAATAATTCAGTTAAAAATAAATGTGTGTAAAAACTCGCTTCGAAATAAATTTAGGGGCATAAAGAATTTTCCCATTGGCTTACGCGTTGCTCAATCGCCTTTCTCGTTGGAAAATGCGATAAACAAATAAAAAATGAATTAAGGCGAGATAGTATTATCGCGTAATACGATTTTTAGCGCACCCAAAAATTTGTATTCTAGTTTCTTGTTGAAACATAAATGTTATAACCAGGGAATGGACTTTTACGACCCAAAAACCTATAAGAGGCAAAACTAAATGACGAAATAGATGGGAAAAGGCGGTAAAAATCGCAACAAAGACAAGAACAGATACAGTAAAAAACCGAAAAATAGGCAAAAAGAGATTTATTTTACAAGAAATCCGAAAAAATAAACAATACAAGATGTATCTTGAAGTTTGCGGACAGCATTATCAGTCGAAGAAAAGCCTTAAATATATTGTACTAAATTTTAATTCAAAATACATATCTTAAAAACGAATGCATGTATTTTCAGTATATATGAACATATGTATGTATATATTTAAAAAAAAGCTGGTTTTTTTGTTTTTTTTTTTGCTTAATAAATCATATTCTACAATTTTTATCGAGCTTGAGGCGCTTTTTGTGAAAAATTATTGTGGAACAAACAAAGGTAGAAGTTATAGCTGCTTTTCGGAGATCAACATATCTCCTCAACAGACTTCTTCATCCCGCATGTTCCGATAGTTAAGCTCCTGTTAAATTCCATTTTTTTTTTTTTTTTTTTTTTTTTTTTTNTTTTTTTTTTTTTTTTTTTTTGACGGACGAAAGTCATATTTGTGATGATTCACATGATATTTAATTAATAAATGATATTTGATTAAAAATATCCTAGCCAGGATTTTTTCAGCCAATCCACTCGATAAATATTTCCTTACACGTTAAATTTCATACAAAATAGATTTCATTCATTGAAGGTCCAAGGTCCTCATTCGGATCTACTACTATTCGAACAAAAATCGGTTTGTATAAGCTACAGGATGTGAAGCTGGAGGTAGCTCGACCATACACTTCACTGCATATGGCATCTTATAAGATGTTCAAAACCACCAATAACATTATCTTAGTTAAGGCAATGTTGAAGATATTGGCGTAAAATAGTAATTTTCAAAAAAAAAGAGTTGTAAAATGAACTATCAGGCATGTTCTGCAATTTACTTCCGAGTGAATTTCAACCCGTGCCAATTTGAATTCAAAATGGATTTTATTAAAATTTACTCGGAATTAAATTGCAGAACGTGTCTGTATATACCTTTTTGAGCAGTGCCCGAAATGCTTCTAATTCTTAGCAAGTTCTCTGAATTATGCGGTTTTTTGTTTTTAGTTTTTTCTTCCTAACTAATTTGATACACAAGAGATTATTAAAATTAAAGTGGAAACAAGGAAAGCTAAATCAGCGTACAACAAGGACATGTGTACAAGAAAAAATAAAATAACCAAACTACAGTTGCAAACTATTTTTACTTAAATAAGTGAGTCCTTTGCTGATATTGTAATTCTTTTTTTTTTAATACAATCTGCTAATATTGAACGTTTCCTTCGCCAACCAGTCTTTCATGTATGTACATATATTCAATCCGTTTACTACCCTAAGCTATATCAATAAAAGCACACGCACACATCACAAGCGGAATAAAAAAACACACACACAAAGAAGGAAAAAATAGTAAAACCCTTAAGGTTATCAAAAAAATTTAAACCCGCAAAATCAACAAAAATGAGATTGACAAGTGAAGCATGCAACAGAGTCAACGTAGACATACATATGTATGTAGGAGTGCACATACACACAGACAATATTTGACGGGAAATAAAAACAAATCCTTAGCTAAATCAACGGCGATGTATTACGCTAGGTACGTACAGTTTTTTGATCTACGAAATCAAATAAATACATGTGTGTCCATACCTACATATATACAATATGTCAGTGCACACATAAACACGCCGAAGTGCAATGGCAATCAGAGATTGCTTACTTTTGGTGGGCATCGATAACATATGCACGCAAAGAAAAGTACTGAATAAAAATTACCAAATAAAAGTAGTAGAAAAATAGAATCTGCTGAGCAACAGTCGCTCCAACATAAAAACACTCCCAAGAAGGAATTCAAAAAGAAATACAAATCGCTATTGGCTCCTTGCCACAACTGCATTCAATAAAGCAAAAAAGTATTTGTGTCGGTGCTGCAGCTGTTCGTTGTTGTTGTTTTTGTACTTATAAAGTTAAACAAGTGAATCCACTTCCGCGCTGAGAATTCGAATTTCACTCGATGCAGAACTTCGCTCCGCTCCCGGTGCTTTTTTAGTCGTAAGTAACTACATATTTACTTTCTGCACTTTCTGCTTGCCTTCTTTGCCATAAATTGCAAATGCAAATAAAAATGCAACAATTTACATCAGGATGACAGCTTTCACGGTGTAAAGCCGGGAGCTGTGGGAGGTCGAGATGTGCGCAAACGGAATTGAAGTGAAGGAACTCAAGTTAAGAATGCGAGCTGCTTAAAATTTTCGCAATAAACTTTAATGTAGTCGATGGATAAGATATAATACACACGCACACTCCCCAAAATACAAATATCGCAACAATGCGAAAGCAACGCGGGCGCGGAGCGACGGCGGCGGTTGGCGTGAAGAAAAATGCTTAAATTAACAAAAGCACACAAACGCTTAATTCAGCTGCATTCAGTGTTAAGCACAATATGTATAGTTGCAGCGCGTGCAGTAGATCCCACTGCTTTTCTGTCGCCCCTCACGGTGCTACAGGGAGTATGAGTAATAGCATTCGTACGCGCTTACTCTTGCTTGTCTTATATTTTTTTCTGATCATTACATTTGGCAGTTATTTTTGTCTGTTTTGGTTAAAAATGTTTAACAAATAGTTCGGAGCATGAATAATGTAAAGAAGTGCGTTTAAAGGCACTGACACAGTTTCGACAAACCGCTACAAACGCAAACTTTGCTTCAGCTTGAGTTTGAAATGCTTCGGTCTTTTACTCTCAAACTTTTTCAATTTGTAAATTATTTATCTTTTCGCTGTTTTTGTTAACCGAATTATCCACTTTTAAATGATAGCCCACGAAAATTTGTTATAAAACTAATTAAATCTGCGGCGTAAATAGGGGCCGCTACAAAAGCGGTAAATCGTGCACCTCTTTGTCCCGACAAGTGAGTAACTGAAATAAGCTAACAAAGCTAGAGCACTTGCACACCTCATACTCGCCACACAATAGCCAGTCCCAGCCCCACAAACAAACAATTAGCGCAACTGGGCTGCTCTTTCAGCGCTCGCTCTCTAGCATGAATACATGCATAAAAAGTCGATGCGTTCGCCCGCGCTTCCATTTATCTCAAGGCAATATCAATATGTATACAAATTTCCATACACATGCATAGGCTTTTATGTACAGATGAGCATACACATGTATGTACATTATCACTCACTTAGGCCTACGACAAATTATGCATATGAATCAAAACACGGGTATTGTGGCTCCAAGCTACGTAAGTACACATGAGTACTTTTTAATGTGAACAGAAGCCGTGCGCTGAAGAGTAAATTATTTTTACTGCTTCACTTGTTTCCGTAAAAGTCCAAAAATAGCAAATATATGTATATGGGGAAATCTTTTGAGATGGTAATTTTTTAATTAAACAAGTAACTTTTAAGCAAAAAACAAAACCGACTTCAATTCTCAATATAAAAACTCAAGAGTACCGTTAATTTCTTCATGATCCAATGATCGGAACTAAAGCAAATTAGTATGGGAACACCTGTGAGGTACCCATCTTTCCTTGTAAAAAAAATTATGGTAATCGGTTAACATGGCCCAAAATTACGCAGTAACATATGTACATACATCATAAGTCGGTTAAAAAAACTGAATTTTCAAAATCGTAGCACAATTTTTTCTACCTTAAAATAAGATTTGTCTACCTTTAGCACTTTAATCCGTGTGACTAATATTTTTTAATACTTTCTCCATTTAAGCCGTATGTTAAAGTTGATATTCAAGGTTGCACCAATTCGCATAAATTCGAAAATTGGTTAAAGGTAAGGTTTGTCATAAAATTAGATTAGAGAAAAGTAGATCACGCAATTATCTGTAAAAACCCTTATGGCAAAACCGTTATGGGATCACCATTTCTGAATCAAGTTGAATTTGGTTTTATAAACAGGCGGCAACCCTGCACAAATAGTATACATGAATCATATTCAAAAGAATTCCGATGACACCTTATTGCAACTTTTCAGTTAACTTATTAAATACTTCGAGTTGAAGTTATTTTTTTAGGATGTAAAAAATTCGGTCTGTATGGGAGATGCCGCTGTGGTGTAGTGGTTACCAGTGCGCGCTACCATTCCGCAGGGCAAACCACTAAAATAAATCTTAGAGATGAGCATTTTTTACACAGACCCCAATATGTATACACAAACACGAAAAATTATACTAGGGCATATATGTATGTATGTATGTAAGTACATAATTTTTTGCCTTTGATTGGTTGTGCTCAACGAAAACCCGTTATTAACAAAAAAAAAAAAAAATACGCACTTTTTAAAAGTTTTCTGAAAACGATTTTTTAGAAATGTTAAGCAGCGTTGTCCTATAACCCAGGATTATTCTTCTGAAGAAGTAAAGAAGTATATTTTATTCACAAAAATGTAAAACAAGTACCGCTCAATGGCTATTACAAGAAAATTCATGATTTTTATAAAATACGCAAAGTTCGGTTACAGTTGTGAGCAGGCTTTTTATCGCATTTGGTAACTGACGCATTTATTTAATACCTGTTTTTCTATTCCTCACAATCTACAAAATAACGTCTGAAACCCACAAGCTTTTGGCTCAGATCGCTCGAGAAGCAGTACCTTAATAAAATTAGATTTTAAGCGAGTTGCACTACAAATTTCCTGCTTTTCTCGATTTTAGGGACTAAATTAGTCATTTAAACCATTAGTTTTGTTATAACTAACTATTTACTGATAATTACGCTGTAAGTGGTATTAACGAACGGATAGAAACCGGACTTCACAGCGCAGATGTTTTGCGGCGGGAACAATGTACCAGTACGCAAAATGTCCTTATCTCAAAAGACTTGCCCATATACTACAACTCATAAAGCCAACTATAAAGGCATACATACGCGACAGAAGTGGAAGGCGGTGGGTGGTATTCGACATGACGACTGCATATAACAGGTGTAGGGCATAATTATTCCACGCTAAACTTTGCGGCTTTTTGGTAGTATGTATGTCCATTAGGGTGGCCCTTAAAAATGAAATTTTAAGCAGGGTTTGAAATGCTTAAGCAGTATTAGAATAATTTTAATAAATTTTTGCTTTTGGTTCGACTGCGACTAATGCACAGAAATGCTGACGGCCTGTGAATGCAAAACTTCTGTTTCATCGTCTGCCACTGTTGACGACTTGCAAAAGCAGAAATATTGCTTTTGCTTTAACTTGTGCTACTGATCAAAATCATAAGCAAGGCAAAATGAAAATTTTTCAAACCGACGGCTGCCGAAGCTGACGCTCATTTTATTGGTAATCGTTTTATACATTTGCTTTGACTGAAACTTCTTTCTTTTCTAAAAGCATAAGCAGAAGCAAAAGCAAATGAAATAAAACTTTCTGCAGTTTTTTAAACACTGATTTTAAGTCTCACCCCCTCAGTCGCTAATACAACGGTCAAAGATATCACATATAAATTTTAGTCCCGATTGGGGACGGTTAAGGCGTGTCGCACAGGGGTCAAAGTTCAGATTCCTCTATGGAGACTCAAAAAATTTAAATAAAATTTTTTTTTTTTTCATCTAATACCCAAAATCGATACTACTGTAGGCGCAGATATCACGTATAAATTTTGGTCCCGATTGGAGTCGGTTAAGGCGTGTTGCACAGGGGTCAAAGTTCAGATTCCCCTATGTAGACTCAAAAAATGTAAATAAATTTTTTTTTCATCTAATACTCAAAATCGATACTGCTGTAGGCGCAGATATCACGTATAAATTTTGGTCCCGATTGGAGTCGGTTAAAGCGTGTCGCACAGGGGTCAAAGTTTAGATTCTTCTATGGATACTCCAAAATTTAAAATGGAATAAAAATAAAACAAATAAAATACAATATTATGTAAAGCAGTGTTTAGTTAAATTTCGGGACCACTGAATTGATACAACTGTAGTAAATATTACCGTGTAACAAATTGTCTGTTAAATGGGAAGCTAAGCGGTTTTTGTCAGTTTTATATAGAACTTAATAACATTACATTACATTTTTTATGAAGTGCTACGTCGGACTGAGTAGGCAATTGGGAAGTAAAGTTCTCTCTCCTCGTACAAAAATTACGCTCTATAATATATATATGTAACTAGCTTATACCCGCGGGTTCCACACCGCGCTTTTATACAAATATGAAATAATTTAATGATGTTAGATTTTATTTCTGTGCCCATTTCGTTATAGCTCGTTATTTTTTAAGCGAGTTAAGGTATTTAGGCCGTTTAAAACTATGAAATTATAAAATCTCGTCTGCGCGCTAGGCATACGAAAGATATCAATCTCTCTAAGTTTACCTTAAAATGGTTCCAGGTATACGACGCGTGAACGTGTAACCTTCTTGGAGGTGCCACGGCGGGTTTTAATATTTCCAACTCAAATTTAGTAACTTGGCCTTGATAAAATACCACTTCTCATTACTGTAGCAAATGCCTCAAGAGAGCTTTAGATTATAATGCCAAACCCGGCTCTCCCTTTTCCATTTAATGAAATTTATTCTGTCAGTACGGCACTTACAAAATAAATCTCCATAACAAATTTAAAATACTTCGAGAGACTTTTTATCCTTCCAGAGATATGTATTAAGAAGCTTTTAGTATGTATGGGAGGCGACATGCCTCCTTTTTTAATAACTCACATTTTTTCCATGAGCAATTCATACATTTTGCATACACAACTCCATACCAAGTTCCAGTATTCTTCCACAAACACTTCCAGGGATATGTGGCAAGAAAAAGTAAATTTGTACTGGAAGTGACACGCCCCTTTTTCTTATAACCCTAATCTTCTTCCATGAATTTAGAACTGATTTTACATACCCCAGTACCAAGTCCCAGTACTCTACCTTGAACACCTTTAGAGATAAGCAGTATAAAAAAGTAAATATGTACGGGAGGAACCATGTCCCCTTTTCGAATAACGCAAATTTTTCTCCATGAGTATGGAATTAATTTTGTATACACATATCGGTGCCAAGTTCCAGTCCTCTGCAATAAACACCTCCAGAGATATGCAGCATAGAAAAATCAATTTGCATGGGAATAGCCACACCACCTTTTCCAATAACTCTCATTTTTCTCCATGAGTATGGTATTAGTTTCACATACATACATACATATGTATTTCCATACCAAGCTTGAGTGCCTTACCCCAAACATTTGAAGAGATATGCAATATGACACTTTCAGTCAGCCTCTTTTCCAAAAACGTACATTTTTCTCCGTCAATATGAACATGATTTCACACAGTGTTGGCAAACTGTTAATCTGATTAACGATTAAAATGTTAATTGGGTTTGACGATTAAAATTAATGAGTCGTAATCAACTGTACGATTAATGATAACATTTTTTTAATCGTTAATCGCTGTCTGCGATTACGTTTAATTAATTTAAAACATTAATCGTTAATCCAATTAAAAATAAAATCTGATTAATTTGTCTAGTTTGTCCGAGTTTGAAACCAAACAGCAGTTATAGTAATTATTTTATGTTATACGCTTATAAAAAGCACATAATATAAAAAAATTATAATTATTGTTATTAGTAATACATAAACTGGGAACTTTTACAAACCTAGTTTGTAAAACTTTGGTTGGTATATATCTTAATGAAAATGCACACCAAATTGCTTTGATTGATG
>NW_016157181.1:308143-337652 GCF_001687245.7 Rhagoletis zephyria
TGTGTGCACAGGGAAATTCCAGTATAACTTAATTAATCACCAAACCTACTTGATCAAATTAAGAGTTAACGATTAAAAATTAATTTTTTAATCGCGGTTGAGATTAACTGTTTAGTCAGATTAAAATTAAGCATGATTAACTGTAATCAGACTGAATTAATCGAATTAACTAACTGATTAAAACATCAATCGATAAATGACACTATACCAAGTTTCAGTTCTCTCCCACATATACTTCCAGAGATATGTATGTCAGTCCGATCCGTAGTAAGTGTACTAAATGTCGTTCTGATCGGAAAACCGGTTAAGGAAGTAGCGTATTCCCTTTTATTAGCTCGGGATATAACTATGTAATATTGATGCGCCTAAAAGATGCAGCGATTTCTATTCTCAAGTTACATACCTGATGACAGTACGAATGGAAATTATAATAGCGAAGTTTTAGTTTTTTAAACTATAGTTTTATTTAATCCGGGTCATAAACCATCTTTGCATAAAATTTCATTTGCCAATTCTTAAAAAAGTAGCCTATTTTCCAGTCTAGGTCATAAGCTATCTGTGTGCAAACTTTCATGCAAATCAGTTCAGTCATTTACGCGTATTAATTTAATTAAACTTTCCTAATACGTGATAACTCTTTAAATAGTAGCCTATTTTCCGACATAGGTCATAAGCTATATCTGTGCGAAATGTCATGCAAATCTGTTCAGTCGTTTCCGGGTATTAATTTAATTAAAACTTGTTTAACAGGTGGCAACTCTTCCGAAAAATTAGCCTATTTTCCACTGTAGGTCATAAGCTATTTGCTTGCAAAATTTCATGCAAATCCGTTCAGACTTTTCCGCGTATTAATTTAATGAAACTTTTTTAGCAAGTGGCAACTCTTAAGAAAAGTAGCCTATTTTCCAATCTGGGTCATAAGCTATCTGTGTGCAAATTTTCATGCAAATTCATTCAGTCGTTCCCGCATATTAAATAAATTAAACTTTTTTAACAGGTGGAAACTCTTAAAAAAAATAGCCTATTAACCAATCTGGCCCATAAGCTATCTGCGTACCAAATTTCATGCAAATCCGTTCAGTCGTTTTCGCGTGATGATTTCCCAAACATCCAAACATACAAACTTTCACATTTATAATATTGGTAAGATAAGATTACTTTTCTTTTTTTAATTTTAAATTTTTTGAGCCTCCATACAGGAATCTGAACTTTTACCCCTGTGCGACACGCCTTAATCAACTCCAATGGGTCCAAAATTTATATGTGATATCTTTGACATTAGTAGCATCGATTTTGGGTATTACAAGAAAAAAAATTAATTTCAATGTTTTGAGTCTGCATAGAGGAATCTGAACTTTGACCCCTGTGCGACACGCCTAAACCGTCTCCGATCGGGACCAAAATTTTTGTGTGATATCTTTGACTATATTAGCATCGATGTGGGGGTTGACGCTTAGGAAATCTGATGTAATAATGTACTTAATACATTTAAGGACCACCCTAATGTACATATATATTGAGTTCAACGGCGTTAAAATTAAATCGACTGCCAACATTAACTACATACATACAGATATATGTGCATATGTAGAGTCGCCAGAGCGGGCCTTATCACTTTAAATACTGTATGTTTATGTACGTATACGTTTGCTCATTTAACGTAATGTCAGCCTCGAGAACATTTGCCAAAGAGGGTAAGAGTTTTAGAGCTGACAACGCGAGTTGCGCAGTGTTTTGTTGCTCTATGTTGTGGATGTCTCTACGTGACACCCATATTTCCGTAGCAGTTGCTTCATTCAAAGAAATCGAAAGGCCCGACATGTTTTCCAAATAAAAATTACTTCATACTACTTGTTTGTTTTCGACTTTTTTACCTGCTATGATTTCAATGTCACAAAAAATACCGTAAATGTAAACAGAGCTCATAGGGATTTTTGTTTTACCTTACTTATTATTACAAGCAGCGACCTGCCCAGAGCGCCATTCCATCGTCTGGAGTAAAATAAAACTCACTTTAGCACATCGCCAACACAGTTTGGCTTGTACGTGAGTAGATTTACATACACACACATGTACCTGCATATTTCTCAGTTGGCATATTCAAGCAAAGACCTCGTCCACGTAATTATTGTTTTTGTTTGTTTTACCAATTAGACAACATTTGGGAAGAATGTGAAAAAATACAAGTAATTTTTAAGCAAAAAACACAACCGACTTCAGCGCTCATATAAACATTTTGAAGTAAAGTTAGTTTCTCCATGATCCAATGATCAGCACTAAACCAAATTAATATGGGACCACCCTTGAGATAGAAACTTTCCGATCGAAAACGGTTCAAGTGGCCCAAAGTATTCCGGTAACACACGTAAAGAAAAATTAAGAAATATTCCGATGAATTGATAACTTCCCCTTGTTTTGATGTCGGTTAAATATGCGATTCACAAATAATGTGCTCGCACTCATCGAATTGAAAGTAACGCAACATTTTAAGGGAACGAATAAACTAAAATATATATATGTGACCTGGTCTACGGAAAGGGGGCTTAGGTGTCAAAAAATCAATTTTCACTTTTTGGTTGATTCGGATGGAAGATGAGATGCTTTTTCACGTGGTGAAAAGCAGAAAATCCTAACTTGCTTAGAAGTGTACTAAAAATGTAGAGAAAGAAGAGTAAAAATACGACAAAATATAATTTATTGGTAATGAACAAAATACATTGAATTATAAGCTATAAAGACATGATTATACACTAGAAAAACGTATTATGGGCCAAAAATAATAATGCTGAGTAGTTTATGTATTTTTCTTTGTTGTCGTTACATACATACATACATACATACATACATACATACATACCTACATACAGGTCCATCTTAACAAAAGTTTGTTCGGTATCATCTTCTGCCTGAGATACACATACTTCGTCTTCATCATCATCGCTCTCTTCATAGTTTTCATCATCGTTTTCATCATCCTTTTCATGGAAATATTGTCCGTATACGGCACTGAACTCCTCATCAACACTCATGTTTCATTTCATGCGAAATGCGAAGACGATAATCAACAGAAACCGAAAACGTCACTTCTTCAGTGTTACTTTTTTAAATGTTCCACACTAGCAACTTACACGATGAACTATAATAATATTCCGACCAACAACAACACTTACTGGACCAACAACAACACTTACTGGACGTCCGGCGCGGAGAACAATTAACGAGATAATGAGAAACTGACGAAACGAGTTGCTTACTTTTAACAGCTTTTTCACAGAAAACTAGTTTTCGCACGTAAGCTCCCTTTTCGTAGACCAGGTCACATATATCTATAAACATATGCTTGTACATTAGGGTGATCCAAAAATGCATGTGAATAAGTAAAGTCGGAATTTTTATGCTCTCACCCCCTAGGATTGTTCTATATAAAAAACAGGTAAGAAAGTCTAAGTTCGGGTGGAGCCGAACATTAAATACCCGGCGCAAGTATTAAATATATGTTTTTTCACCTTTCCGAAAGCTACCGCTAGATGGTAAACCGGGGTGTATCAATTTTAAGTAAATTAGCGTCCTTTAATTTCGAAATATTGCAGTTTCAAGCATTTCTGAAATTTACCGTTATATGAAAAGCGGCCGTAATTTTAGTCCGATTTCAATAATTTTCAACGCTTTGCTTTTATGTGGCAAGCACAATAAAAATATCGAGTTTGGTACAAACTGGTAGAACGGTTACCGATATACATATATGTGATCATAAGTGGGCGGTGTCACGCCCATTTTCCAAAATTTTACCATAAACGTATTTTTGGTAAAGAATTGTTGCAAGCATCAATTTTGAATAAATTAGCTTTAATATTTACTGATTTATCGAAGATTTTGTATTTCTCTAAATTACCGTTATATGGGATGTGGGCGTGGTTATTGTCCGATTTTTTAAACTTTCGGCCATTTTTTATGCTGTACCAAGGCCAACAACTGTGCCAAGTTTGGAAGAAATTGGTGCAGCGGTTACCAAGATATACACATGTACCATACGTGGGCGTGGCTACGCCCATTTTCCAAAAATTTATAATATTCTTATTTTTTGTGTAAAAATTGTGGTAAATATCAATTTTGAGTGAATAATCTTCAGTAGCTACTAAAATATCGCAGTTTTNATATCTATAAACATATGCTTGTACATTAGGGTGATCCAAAAATGCATGTGAATAAGTAAAGTCGGAATTTTTATGCTCTCACCCCCTAGGATTGTTCTATATAAAAAACAGGTAAGAAAGTCTAAGTTCGGGTGGAGCCGAACATTAAATACCCGGCGCAAGTATTAAATATATGTTTTTTCACCTTTCCGAAAGCTACCGCTAGATGGTAAGCCGGGGTGTATCAATTTTAAGTAAATTAGCGTCCTTTAATTTCGAAATATTGCAGTTTCAAGCATTTCTGAAATTTACCGTTATATGAAAAGCGGCCGTAATTTTAGTCCGATTTCAATAATTTTCAACGCTTTGCTTTTATGTGGCAAGCACAATAAAAATATCGAGTTTGGTACAAACTGGTAGAACGGTTACCGATATACATATATGTGATCATAAGTGGGCGGTGTCACGCCCATTTTCCAAAATTTTACCATAAACGTATTTTTGGTAAAGAATTGTTGCAAGCATCAATTTTGAACAAATTAGCTTCAATATTTAATGATTTATCGAAGATTTTGTATTTCTCTAAATTACCGTTATATGGGATGTGGGCGTGGTTATTGTCCGATTTTTTAAACTTTCGGCCATTTAGTATGCTGTACCAAGGCCAACAACTGTGCCAAGTTTGGAAGAAATTGGTGCAGCGGTTACCAAGATATACACATGTACCATACGTGGGCGTGGCTACGCCCATTTTCCAAAAATTTATAATATTCTTATTTTTTGTGTAAAAATTGTGGTAAATATCAATTTTGAGTGAATAATCTTCAGTAGCTACTAAAATATCGCAGTTTTGGTATTTCCGAAAATTACCGTTATATGGGATATGGCCGTGGTTATTGTCCGATTTTTTAAATTTTCGGCCATTAGTATTAAGTCCAGCATAGCAGCCGCATAAATGGTATAATATAATATACAACAGGTTGTTGGAAAACTGATAACTGAACTGAATGTTTGTTACTGGAAACCGTGGTCGAGTATTAGAGGTGCACACAACCACTCGGATCGATCCCTGATCCCAGCAACATCCAAAAAAAAGTTGTTGTCTAATAGCAGTCGCCCCTCGGTAGGCAACGGCAAACCTTCGAGTGTATTCCTGTCATGGAAAACCCTTAACAATAAAACCGTTTGCCGTTCGGGGGCGGGGTGAAGGTCGCTCCCCTGTGTTTGACAACATCAAGGAGTACATCACAAATCAGAGGAGAAGCTCGGCCAAAAACAAACATATTGCGTAGACGCCAATCTATTATTATTGTTATGATCACACGCAAAACCTACGGTGCGGAGAAGACTTTATAATTTCATAAATACCTTAACATAACACCCTTAAATATTTATTCATATGAGTATAAAAAACCCACTGGTGTAAACTGGTTACTATATTACCATTACATTAATACATTACCATTACATTTAATATAATATAATATAATATAATTTAATATAATATATATGTGTTTTTTTAAGGAAAAAAAATCCGCAACACGCACCACAAAAAAAAAACAATTCAGAATAAATCAAATCAATTACACTGTGCGACAGCTCAAATCGGTACTTAATAATAATACTACGGCAATGGCTTTTTTCGAGTTTAGCTCAAATATGGAAGATATCCTTGATTGAATCCTTGCACACAATTTATTGTTTAATTTGGTCGAGTTCTTGAAACGTATTCTTAGAAAATACTAATATAAAGGGTTTTTAAACGAGGAATTCATTTTTGAAGTTCGTTTTTTATTAGCTCTGCACTAGATGGCGCTGTGGGGAAATTTTTTTGAATTTCATTGAGTTTTTTTTTCAAAAAAATACTAAAATTTGAGGTGCTGTATATTTAAAAAAATCAGTCGCGATGTGAAATTTACATTATTTGTATTACAAATACCAATTTTAAACACCACAAACAATATTTTAAGCAGAAATTAATTTACTTACTGCATTTTGTTTTATTCTTTTGAATACAATTTTTTCAAACTTTCCATCTGTGCTTTTTATTTCGATTATCAATCTTTATCTTATTTATTCATTTTTTTTTTAATTTTCATTCATAGGTGAAAAATAATTTATAAATTCCTCATTATATAAGAATTAAATTTCTCACAAAAAGGTAATTTCTTGTGAAAACACACTTCCATTCATATATTATGTCTATTAAATTTTTAATAAATCAAATTTCATGTTTTTATGTTAACTTTTAATATATTGGAAAACTCAAAAATTTACAGATGATTTTAATATACATTTTTTTTTTTTTTGATTTTAATATCATAAAATTAAAAACGTGGGGTTCAGCTGATAGACATAAATTGTTTATAATAAATTATTAATGACTTTTGCAATAATTTTAAATTCAAAACTTATCAATGAGTGAAGGAAAAATTATTTTCTACTCTTAGTCTATTTATAGAAACATAGTATATAGAAGTCTTTTTATTTGATTTTTTGTTTGCATTATGTTAAAGTTTACATAGAAATACTTGTAACTCGATTTTATCAAACATTTTATGAAAAAAACACCATTAATGTGTTTTCTTAGGGCTCATTCCACGGTAATCGATACCGAATGAAACGAAAATGAACTAAAGAATATGACTGTATTATTTCTAGTAAGTAAGAGTAAATAAATCTAATTTTCAAGACTGAAAGCCAAAATTCTGAAATTTATCTCAAAATCAGATATTTTTTTACTTTAGGTTGTACCATTTACAAACCCATATGAGAAGTTAATTTTTTTCAAAGTTTACAAGACTGATTTTCGTAGTCTATTACCTTTTTTGCATTGTTTAAGCCGTCAGTGGAGAGACAAATTCGTTAGCATTGTAACGGCGTAATTTTCAAATTTTTCGGGCAAGTACTAAATATTTTATTATATACTAGCGGTACCCCGGTGTGCTTCTCTACACCAAATATTGAAAAATATTTAAAAATTAATGAAAAATCCTGCACGCCGTACTTCCTTTTGTTGGAAGTGCTCCTCAACATTTTGCGATCTTCTTTGCGATAACATCATGTTCGCAAGACGCGTACGTCGGCCTATATTTGAACGACTGGATCGTGGCATTTTATTCAATAGCGAACGAAAAACTCAATGCATAGGAACGAATTCGATAAATCGTATGGTAAACGCACTTTTTTTTTAAAATAATCAAATAAAATTCACAATCGACAGTAAAAAAGCACTTGAAAAAACTTCATTCGAAGCCAAAGAACACAACACAGCCACAATTTTCCACAAAGGTTTTGTTCACTGTAAATCAATGAGGAAATGCATGGAAAATTTCCAGTGTACTCAAACTTTTCGTACGAAACGAAGCAACAAATTTGTGCAAAAATATTGAAATTTACGAAAAAATAAATAAAATGAAATATGAATTAAGAACTATATTAAACACACGTGTTGATTCTCCAAAGTCCAAAATAGAAAGACCGCATATCAATGTACACCACCTTTTCGATAATACGATGATATGACAGATATGTTGTGTTGTGGTGACTTTCATTCCATTGGCTCTACAAAATCCCTATTGAAAAACTGGCAGCCATGTTTATACTTGACTTAATTTATCCGAAGAAAAAATAAACACAGCACATTTTAGCAACAATTTTTCACCATGTTTTCGATTTTTCATGTATCTGCTGTTGTACCATATACGTGGTTCATGGGACAGACATAAATTGTCATATATCATGAACCGCTGGACCGACTTCGGGCCCACTTCACATAACCCATCTGCATGATAGTCCGAATATGCCGTTTAAATTTGGTAGAATTCGTGCACTTATTTTTTTATTTAAGATGGGAGATGCCACGCCCCCCTTTCCCAATACCACACATTTTTCTCCATGAGTATGGAATTATTTCATATGTCTCTACACCAATTTCCAGTAATCTACTACAAATATTTCAAGAGATATACCAGATGAAAATTTTTATTAGTATGGGTGGTGCCACGCCCCTTTTCCGAATTCGGGGAAACTTAACACAAACCATCTGCATAATAGCCCGACTATGCCGCATAAATTTGGTTGAAATCTTGTACTTATTTTTTATATATAATATGGGAGGTGCCACGCCCTCTTTTCCAATACCGCCCATTTTTCTCCATGAGTATGGAATTATTTGATATACCTCTATACCAACTTCCAGTACTCTACCACAAATATTTCAAGAGATATACAACATACAAATTTTAGTTAGTATGGGAGGTGCCACACCCCCTTTTACGAATTCGGGCAAACTTCACATAAACCATCTGCATGATAGCGTGAATATGCCGTAAAAATTTGGTTGAATTCGGTGAAGCCGTTCTCAAGTTATAAGCTCACACCAAAAACGTGTACTTATTTTTATACATAAGAGATGCATATGCCACGCCCCCTTTTCCAAATTTAGGCAAACTCCAAATAAAATATCTGCATGATGGCCCGAATAAGCTATATAAATTTCGTGGAATTCGGTGAAGCCGTTCTCAAGTTATAAGCTAACTCACTAATTTTTATATATAAAATAGAGGCGCCACGCCCCCTTTTCCGAATTCAAGCAAACTTCACGTAAACCATCTGCATGATAGCCCGAATATGCCACATAAATTTGGTTGAATTCGGTGAAGCCGTTCTCAAGTTATGAGGTCACACCAAAAACGTGCACTTATTTTTATATATAAGATTGAAGCAAAGATACACAAAATAGTTATTTTTTGAAGGAAAACACATCTTGGACAGTGTAAAAAATCTGACGAAAGTAACGCTATGACACAGGGAAATATGTTCGAATTGCTTTTAAGTATTTATATGCTTTTATTTTCGAAAAAGGAACCGATTATGTTGGTCACGCCCGTCACATGTCACACCCGTCACAATTTAAAGTTTCACAAACTTCAATAAATTCGGCCAGGGACTGCTACCGTTACTTATTAGCTAATCTGAAATGTGTCATATATCTGTTTGTGATCAGCGATGATAAAGCTAATCATAAAGATATGTTGCTCGAGCGATGGGAAAACTTAAGCTATGCTGTCACGGACAAAAAGATATCATTACTTCGCTTGTCAGGACAAAAAAAGTATCTGAAACAGTTTTTTCAGGTAACGACCTCGGTTTGACTCATACTATTTAAAAATAAGGTACTTTACAATTACTAAGACATACAATGGAGAAGAAGAGTCCGATCAAGGATTATCCCGTCTTTAGGTGGCAGAATCTTGTATGTGTTCGTAAAATCCGATTTTTTGAGAAATAAAGTTAGCTTAGTTGTCTAATAATGTGTATTTATGTATTCATGCTCAACTTGTCACACCCGTCACAAAGTCAAGTCACACCCGTGACAGTTGAATTTGGAACATATAATGTATAATTTCCAATAGCGGCAAGCAACTTTGGCGTAAATGTTGAGAATGTTTATCACAGCGCACGGCAGTGCGCGCGGGTGACGAAAGCAGCAACAGTAGCATGCTGAAATGACTCGCTTATATATACACGAGATTTGGAAGTTTTTATCCAGACGTCCAATCGACATGTTTGATATATCGTTGGAAAGGTCTTGCAGAGTGTGTCCAGAAAGCTTCGTAAAGGATTAACCGGATTCTTAAAAATTAGGCTAAAATGTTGCGAAACAAAAAACGTTTTTTTGCTTTTGCCGGTTTAAGAGGCCATGTGGGCACACCCAACATATTTAGTGTTATTCTATAGGCTAATACCTTTCAAACGATACCTTATATATTAAGTGCCGGCCACTAGTTGGAATGATATAGAGGTAAATGTGTTTTGGTTCGTGTCTCCACTACGAGATGCTTTGGTATGTATGTGGCGTCTGTACGTACCATCATTTAATTTTTTTAAAACTTTCAGGAATTAAAGTACACAAAAAACTAAGAAGGTTTTGTTCCAGAATGTTTTGATTCGTATGCCTGTGTGGGCGTGGCTGCTGCCTGAAATTCGAAAAAGGGCAATTTTTTAAACTACCACTGAGGCCGCACTACTCAGTCCATGTCATTGATGTGGATATCAGTGGAAGGGTCTTCAAACAAGCTATCTAACGCTATCTATTGTGTTTATAAAATATAAATACGCCATAACGTTATCGCCTGAAAACTAAAAATCGGGCTGCTGAAAATAGAGATTTCGGGCATTTTCTCAAAAACTGGTCAGTCGATTTTATTCTAGGTTTCCACAAGTCTAGCCCAAAACCTTAGCTTTCATCTGGTATATAGCTTATATCTGGGAAAACTCTTGTTGTAGACATATTGCGATTCAAATTGAAAAAATGTGGCTCCAAAAAGGATCAAATGGTTAAAAATTAACATATCCGTCTAACTTGGTTACTTTAAGATATAAAAATAACATACCTAGTTCCCCGAAAAAACTGCCCATTCCCCGATTGCCACTTAAACCGAAATTCCCTGCAAATCGGGGAATTTCCCGCGAGTTGACAAGTTTAAGGATGCAGCTGTGCTAATCACTTCGTACATGTCTTGGAAACCACGATTTGTGTGTATTTTAGAGTTTTTTTTCAGTCACATGCCGAAATTGTAACATTCTTCCCCATTTTAATTGCAGGTATGTACACAGTATTTAACTATGCTACATGGGTTTATCACCCGCACTTAACCAACCTGGAAAGACGCGTACAATATTACCTACAATTGTACATAAATAAGTACGTATGAATGCATTTAGTTCACCCAATGTGCCGCTAATACTTACATACATATGTATAAATTGCCACTGAGCAAAACTGCTTGAGCAAAAAACATTAGTTGAATAGCACGTACACGTGATAGAAGTAAAACTTCTTAAAAAAGCACAGGCCCCACACCCGGTAGAAATCTTAACAAAAATATACTACGAGACTATCAGACGAAGACAGTTGTTTATTGTATCCAAAGTTGGTACCAAGTTGATAAGTTTTTATCATATCTTATATTTTTATTTTATTTCTTCGAATACAAAGGATATGATCATTCTTTTCGCTTTATTCCGTATTCGAAAAATTATGTGTTTCAATGGACACATCGATTTGAATACATAATTTAGATTTAGATAAATATTTTTAGCAATTTCTAGAAATCTAGATTATTGTTAGGAATTTTCGTCAATTTTAAATTTGCTACCCCAAAATAATTGATATCAAATAAAACACTTCTTTCAGGTAAAATTTTTGAGTGACGAAAGCTGAACTAGAAACACAAAATATATGATATCAATTTCGTGACGAAAATTATACGCATTTTTTAACTGTCTTTGAAACGTACGGAAAATCTTTTTTTTTATTTATTCGGAACGTTGCGAAATTCCGTTTACACAAAATAAAAAACAGAACTTTTGCAACGATTCGTATGAATAAAAAAGATTTTCCGTACGTTTCCAAGGCAGTTAAAAAATGCGTATAATTTTCGTCATGAAATTGATATCATAAATTTTGTGTTTCTAGTTCAGCTTTCGTCACTCAAAAATTTTACCTCCAAGAGGTGTTTTATTTGATTTAACTATACAACGAACTATTTAAAACCATAAGCAGAAGACATAATTAGCAGAAAAACTCTGATGCAAGTAAGGAGTAGTTAATTTGGTTTGTGTACTCGTCACACCCGTCACAGTGACTAAAATGCAGATAACTTGTTCGGATTAAATTGGTTTTGGAATTTTTATTCCAGGCATTGCGTATATCTCGGAAACCTATTACAAAATAGTCGTTTTAAAGAATTTTGTATTACAGTTTAAGAATTAACCCTTAAAATGTGAGTTGAAATGTCACACTCGTCACCGTGGAATGAGCCTTAGCTAAAAAACGTTGTGAGGAATTGAATTTGTTAAATATTTTGCAACCATCAATAAAAATTCAATATTAATAAATAAATTAATTACTATTTTTTTTTTTAAAATTGCAATTATCTCTGAAAGTATTAGTGCTATATAATTTGGTATCATTCCTTATTCGCGGAGCATTAAATTTGTGATCGAAGTAAGCTAAGAAAACATTTTTTTTAACACATTGAACTTTGATGGACTTGGACGAGCCTAAGATATTGACCAACATTTTTTATGTTTCGTATAGTTTTTTGTAGAGCATAATCCACCATATTTTGCTATGTATTAGCAATAGAAATTCTAAACAAGCGTAGGCATCAGCTTTTTTATACGAATCTTCAACACCATTCTTGCTATCAAGTCTGCTCGGTTCGTAGGCGAAGGAGGTGAGAAGAGAGGGAAAAGTACATTCGTCTCACCTCCTTCGCCTACGAACGAGTAGACTTGAATTCAAGACTTGACGTGTCTGAAAGGGGTCTTTTTGCAGCTGTGCTAGCTGGATTTAATGCCGCTTGCGTGCATAACGGCATACATAACCAGATTTCGCAACTAATTTATTGATTTATCGATTTCTTTATTCTGAGGAATGCGCTAGTGAATTCGTCACTAGTTAGTGGTGACAGTTAGTTATCCTGTTAAGTGTTTAATTTTAAAAACGAGATTTGTAAGTACTCACCAAAATACGGGATACGATAATTTAAGTGTTACCACATACAAATGCCATATGTATATCTATATATGTACTTATTTCTAAAAGGTATATTTCTGTTACCAAACGATATCTCCTTTAATATTTTATCAAATTTAATGAATGATATCTCATTTTTAAAGAGAGAAGCTCGCGTACATGCGAAAAATAGTCACGTTGTCTAAATTTAGTTATATAGAAGGATAATGTCTCTGCGAAAAATTTTTCAGCTAGGGAGCGAGTTATCTATCTCTTCTTTTGATTTGGCGTTGTAACCGCCTAAGCGATTTTGGCCGAGTTCAACAAAGCGAGCCAGTCGTTTCTCTTCTGTGCAAACTGACGCCAATTGGAAATGTCAAGTGAAGCCAGGTCCTTCTCCACCTGGTCTTTCCATCGCAATGGGACCCTCCCTTCTTCGCTGCTACCCCCAAAGGGTTCCGAGTTGAATACTTTCAGAGCTGGAGCGTCGGTGTCCATTCGAGCGACATGGTCAAGCCAGCAGAGCCGAGTATTTTATAAATAACTGTCAACAGTGACGTGGGTCCCAGGGCGCGAATGTGCTGAGTGTTTGTTTGATGACAGTAGATATATATTTTGAAAGCCGTTATTTCTGTTCGCAAAGCTCGAGAACGGCTGTACCGATTATTTGGAAATTTCGCACACCCACTGCAGAATTTTCAAGGATGGTTGTAGGCTTAAAAACTCGAACATAGTATGAGGATATACAGTGACGGGCAAAACTGTAACATGGTGTAACACTTTTTACTTCAGCCATCGCCATCTTTCCAAGTTCTAACGACTTTCATACTTTTGTTGTATATTCTTGTTGGTACATCCCTACTCCCTCTCTCATAACGATTTGAAGTCAATACAACAACAATAAAAAAACCAGCCGACAAAAACGTAAATTAAGGCAGATATTACAGTTTTGCACTCACTCTCAGTTTTGGATTTGACAGTTATCTCTTACTTAGTTGGAAGTCAGATGACTTTTTTCTGTATTGTAATTTATTGAAGAAGTGATCACCAGTAAATAATATAGGTAATCAGGAACCATAAATGTAAATAAAAGATTTACTGCGGAAAGGCGGGACCGCACGAAAAGTGGCAAAAAATTTTGGAATTCGCTGTTGAAAATGTTAAGACTGAGAAAAAATATAGCCTTAAGTGTTCCCAAGGACAATGGACATGAAGTGCCAATATTGCTGTGGTGGGTTAAAACTTCATTCTGGGACACCAGGACTCAGTTTTCCAGGGGTCAATCTCAAGCGATCATCGTTAAATCAACCACCAGAACTATTGTGCTCCATGATAAGGCGTTTGAGGTATTTCGTTTGAAATAAGTCAATGTATACTGGATTTCTGTGGAACAACGATACTCAGCCATTTTGAAATTGCCACGAGCTATACCTTACAGTTTGAAGGAGAGATTCTCCATCGAACCGGATAATTGTTTCCGCCAGGGAGTGAAGAGGAAAAAATTCTTCAAATTTAATTCGCTACACGATTAACCGTGATGTGAAACGCCAGATCATTTGGGGAAATTCCAGGAACTTCTTTGCGGACATTACAATTTCGTTGAGTTATTTAAGTCTGCCTTGGAAGTATGCCTTCCGACCACCAAACCATAATATTACCATATAAATAATGACCGTGAATTGTTGGGCTAAAATGTTGCAATAAAAAAATAATAATTTTGGACGGGACGAAGTTCGCCGGGTCTGCTAGTTTTCTGTATTTATCAATGAATTTTGTTGAATCAAATTAGTGGGTTGAGAAATGAATTTTCTTCAAAACTGCATCAGTGGATTTTAGTTTTGCCCCCTTTGGCCTGAATTATGGCCTTGAAGCGATCAATTTTTTAAAGCTAACTTTGCTCTTTAAAATAACTCGGGTTCAAAAAACCAGCGAGATCGTATTTGGAAACTTCTTCAAACTGAGAAGAGACTCAACTTATGTTAACTTAATATGTTTCTCTCAACAAATGATTTGGTATAAGGCTATCTATGGATATGATTTGGTTAGCAAATCTTGTGCTGAGAGAAATATGTATATTTAGCTGACTCTTTCCTCAGTGAAGCCATTGTGTCCACGAAGTGAAGTTTGGAACTATGTGTTCTTGATTGGCGCGTGGTTTACGTGACGGTGCTGAGTCCTGTTAGAATATCCAAGGTCTGCGACCAAAATGTTTGTATATCCAAGGCTCCAGAACTACCTCTTAAATAGTTTCCCTATGCACCTGTAAATTTATTTTACCCTCACGGTCAAAAAACACGTGCGGAGAGCGTAATTAGCCGTTAAAGCAACCATCACTATCGAGGGCGTCTGATTTCTGGTGGCCATTCGAGTGTTCAAATTTTCAGCTGCCATCTGGCATGTAGATTTGACTTTTAAAAAATATCAGAGTGTCGAACATCTCAAAAAAGCGTTTCTCCGGCAATGGGCCATACATCGCAGGGCCAATTTTAGGCAGCGTAGGATGCCTTCATTTGCCATAAGTCAGGCCTAGGGTGGCTTAACTGAAGACCGCTGATAAAGTTTTTAAGATAACACATTTGTTGTTGTTGTTGTTGTAGCGGTTGGTATCTCAGTCGTTGTCGTCAAGTTCCACTAACGGCAACCCTAGGAAGCGTGCAGCTTCTGTGGGGTTTGTCCACAGGGACAAGGCCGTTAGGGTTGTCGGGTTTTCCGGGCATGCGAAGTGATGTTTCGAGTCATGTGGGGTCTCTCCGCATGCCGGACACTCATTCGGCACATCCTCATTCAACCTACTCAGGTAGGAGTTCAACCTGCTGCAGTAGCCGGAGCGAAGTTGTGCAAGTGTTGTGCGTGTCTCCCGAGGCAGATGAAGCTCCGTCTCGTCTATGTCCGGGGGTGGTATGCCTAGAACGGCATTCACAGGTCTAGAGTCTACATAACTCGAGACTGAGTCCCTGTGAATGCCGTTCAGGGCCTGTCTGTAAGCTGTCGGGTCCAGAGGTTGCTTAATGAACCTCTGGACTTCGTCCGTCAGTTCATATAGATGCCTCCTGACGTGCCTAGGCGAGGGCTCCTCTGCAAGCAGCTGTCTGCTTGGGTGGCCACTTCTGTGGCTCCCGATCAGGAACTGCTTGCAGAGCATTATATTATGCTCCTTTACAGGGAGCATTTGCGCCTCGCCGTGCAGGTGGTGTTCAGGCGACATCAAGAGGCATCCTGTCGCTGTCCTGAGTGCGGTGTTCTGTACAGTCTGTAGCTTCGTCCACTGCGTCCTACTAGTCCCTGGCGACCACACTGGCGCTGCGTAGTTCAAAACCGGCCGGCCTATTGCCTTGTATGTTGCCAGCAACGTTTCTTTGTCTTTGCCCCAAGTACTGCCGGCTAGCGACTTGAGGACCTTGTTGCGGCTCTGTACTTTATTGACAATAGCGGTTGAGTGCGCAGAGAAGGAGAGCAGGCTGTCGAATGTTACTCCGAGTATTTTGGGGTTATTCACCGTCGGAATTGGTGTGTCATCGACGTGAATCCCCAGCGGTAGCCTGACCTCCTTCGTCCAGGTTGTGAACAGGGTCGCGGAGGATTTCGTAGGGGAGAGGGCTAGACACTTTGCAGTGAAGAAGCGAGAAAGTTCGGAGAGATAGCCGTTTACTTTCGAACACAGGTCATCAATTCCATTCCCAGTCGCCATGATCGAGCAATCGTCGGCATAAGAGACAATCGAGACTCCCTCTGGTGGTTGAGGGAGCTTTGAAATGTAAAAGTTAAACAGTAGCGGGGAAAGGACACCACCCTGAGGAACCCCCTGTTTTATTTTTCGCTGTTTACTCGTTTTGTCTCTAAACATTACCGACGAATGTCGACCACTCAGATAATTTGCCGACCACCGTTTGAGCCTCTGTGGGAGAGAGGAGGCCTCTATATCTTCTAGTAGCGTGGAATGGCAGACGGTGTCAAACGCCTTTGACAAGTCCAACGCTACTAGAATCGTTCTCTCACAGGGACGGTTACGGTTAAGGCCACGAGTTATCTGAGTGTTTATGGCGTTAAGTGCTGTTGTTGTACTGTGCACTTTACGGAAACCATGCTGATGCTTCGCTGGGGTCAGGTGGTTTGTGAAGTACGGGAGTAGCAAGGCCTCGAGTGTCTTCGCTACCGGGGAAAGGAGTGTAATCGGACGATACGAATCTCCTTTGTTGGCAGGTTTCCCCGGTTTGAGCAGTGGGACCACTCTCCCCACCTTCCAGATGTCTGGGATGATGAGAGTGGCCATTGACAAGTTGAGGACCTCCGTTAGGTACGCTACCCCCGCAGGACCCAAATTTTTCAGCATCAGCATGCATATTCCGTCGGGACCCATGGCTTTGGAGGCTTTCGCCTTCCCGATGGCCACCTGAACTTCACCGCAAGTGAAAGCAAGGGGGGCACAAGTTGTTGGCAGTTTGTGCAGCCTTCTGGTCACTCGACGCTTGGCTTTGTCCACCGGAGGATGCAGTATGAACTGCCGGCTAAAATAGCTCGCGCATCGCTCCGGGTCCGACGAAGCATGGTCGCCGAAGGAAATTTCGACTCTGTCGTCGTGCTTCGTCGGATTAGACAATGACCTCACGGTTGACCAAAGCTTGCTCACACCAGAGGTGAAATTACAAGTCTTCAGATGCTCCTCCCACTTCTTCCGCTTATGTACGTTTACAAGTTGCCGAATCTCCGCGTTGAGATCCCTGATACGGGGATCTCCGGGATCGGCCTGACGAAGGCTATCACGCTCATCGGCTAGAACAGCCGCTTCGGCAGGGAAGTTTGGACGTGGGTCCGATATACATCCTGCCGGTATGAAGCGAGCTGCAGCAGCAGTGACAGCCCTGCGGAACTTACGTTCACCGAGATGGACGTCGGTTGGTGTGGGGAGCGCTGTGAAGGTGTTTTCGGTAAACTCCGCGTAACCTTTCCAATCAGCTTTAGAAAAGTTGATATAGGTCCGGTGTTTGGCGGAGGCAAAGTCGGTTGGTTTATCAATCGAGATGACTATGGGTAGATGGTCTGATGCTAGAGTCAGCATAGGTCGCCACGTTATGCTGTTTATCAGACCAGCGCTGACTATTGTGATGTCTGGCGAGCTACTGCAGTTACCCATAATCCTGGTGGGTGCGTCGTCGTTCATTGTGCAGAATGTCGAATCGTCTATCTGCTCAGCCAAGTCTGTTCCCCTACGATCGTTTGACAGGCTTGAGTGCCAAAGATCGTGGTGCGCATTAAAGTCACCTACTACCATACGGTTTTCACCTCTGAGGAGCGCACCTATATCAGGGTGATATCCTGCCGGGCAGCAGGTGACAGGGGGTATGTATATGTTAAATATTTCGAGCTCGACATCGCCTGACCGGATAGCGATGCCCTGACATTCTAGGGTGGTATCCCTGCGGTCGATGTCTGCTTCGATAAGACGATACTGCACGGTGTGGTGCGTGATGAACGCTAAGCCACCACCATTATCTCGCTCGCGATCTCGACGGTGCACGTTGTACCCGGCGCAATTCAACAAAGTTGAATTGCTGTGCAACTTCGTCTCTTGGACCGCAGCTATCAATATACCATGCCGACACATGAAGACGGTTATCTCCTCAATCTTGCTCTGTAGCCCGTTGCAGTTAAATTGAAGGAGCTTCATGTGGTTCGGGAGACGTGTCGTGATGTGGGGTGTAAGTGAAGTGTATGTTCTTGCCGCCGTTGGCTGTGTGTGCTGCTGTGGTAATTGCCGCCCTGTGGTGGTGGCGGGGGGCGTCGCAATTGGGGTCTGCGACCGAGCAGCGCAACACGGGCCCTCGAAGTTCCCAGTCCAATCTCGCGTGGTACGCAGACCTGAGCATGCCCTAAAGTGGCACCAGCCAAGGCAGGTGTTGCACTTGACTGATGTCACATTACGGAATATCCTGGTCTGACATACCGTGCAGATTGTAGGGGGAACCAGGAGTTGTTGGCGGCGGCGTGTGGGTGGTGGTGCGGTTGTGTGTGTTATGTGGTCTGTAGTGGCTGTGGTACGGTCTGTGGTGTTATTATGTTGTTGTGTTGTGGTGACTGTGTGAGTGTGTGAGGCTGCTCGGGCGGGCTGTGGTTAGCCGTGGAGGCTGCTCTGTTTGAGCAACAGGGGGCCACGTACGACGTGGTCCACTGTCTATGTGTCCGTAGTCCCGAGCAGACTCTGAGGTGACTCCACCCCTCGCAGGCATTACACTTGACTGATAGCAGATGTTATCCAATATAAATTAATATAACGCCATAATCCCACGTGCACTGCCAATTACGTTGTTCGCTCTCTCAATAACTTGGCGAACCCATTTACACGGCGCATTCTAAATTCGATTTGACAGTTCATCTTTTTTTTCTTCATCTTCTCTCTTTCTTCGTTTTAGTTTTTTTACATTTACTATTCTCTCTTGCTTTGACACCTCAGTTCGATAAATTTCCGGTTAAAATTAGGGACAGCAACCTTTTACTCGTAATTCGCATGGTATTCGAATTTGAATTACAGAATTAAGTAATTTGCTCCAAAAAAGCTGTTTGCAAATTAAGCGATTAAGTTTATAATTGGTTAACACATTACGAATGAAGCTGCCGTGGAAATAAGATCTAATACTACTAGAAAAAAGTGAGAGTAACCAAATTCGACTTACCATCTGGTATTTGTCCCGCTGCGATTGGGGCCGGCACTGTTGGTGGAGGAATGGGTGAAATTGGTGCTGCAAAGGGTTGTTGCTGTTGTTGCAATTGTTGTTCACTTTGCTCGGCAGCCACATTTTCCTGTATTGGTGATTGAACCGTAGGCAATTGTGCTATTTTCTTTTCTTGATTTAAAGCATTAGCGAGAATTTCACTCGCTTTTTTGTCGGTGAGATTATGCTGCACACGTTTATTTTTCAAGTGGTGTGGAGTATCACTGCAAAATGTATAAA
This sequence comes from Rhagoletis zephyria, assembly GCF_001687245.7. Taxonomy (NCBI): domain Eukaryota; kingdom Metazoa; phylum Arthropoda; class Insecta; order Diptera; family Tephritidae; genus Rhagoletis; species Rhagoletis zephyria. Next base: position 327,751 of record NW_016157181.1, read on the forward strand.
AAAAACACAAATTTTAGTATTTTTTACACATCTCAAATATTTAAGCGATTCGCTTATACTCGAAAACTTGAAATTCGAAAAATATACTGTGCGTTAATCATTTTAGTACTTTTACCATGATATGCCCAAAAGATAGTCAGACCCTAAGAGGATTTTGCTCCACCTCATAAGCATATTCATATTTTGAAACAGCTTCAGGTAAGTTTTTAGAAATTGGTCGGCATTTTCTAAATTTGGTTAATAACTATATGTGTAAACCAACAATACCCGGCGTGCAAAAAAACACACGCATTTATAATTTTAAAATTTTTGTTCTGTAATGCTAACGGATAAATAATAGTTTTGGTTTTTTTATTTGGTTGCACGTTGTATGGTTTTTTCATAAGCATTTCTGCTACCAACTAAAGCTCTTTTTGCTTTTGCTGAAAATGTTCCTGCTGATTTGCATCAAACTGCTCTTCTCACCTCAAGTCTCTGCCTTGCACAGCTTTTCTATTCGATGCTGGCATTTGGCGTTGGAAAATGGCTTTGTTGTTAATTGGCCTGCATAACACCTCAATCAATATTAGAGTTACGCGTGCTTGACTTAGAATGTCTTCACCGAGGCTTTCACGACACCTTTCCATTGCTCAGGGATTCGGTGTTGCGCATGTTGTTAAAAGTTCGTATTTCTTTTTGACGACACGTGAGTGAATCTTTGGTTAGTGTTGTGTTTCAATGCTGATCATTCTCAAGTAAGCCAGTTTCTAGCATCTTACTCAGTCCACGGTTTTTACAGCAGTAGCACTCGGCGTTCAAGTGCCTCGGACGAATATTTACCGAGATGTCTGGAACAATTCCCTTTTGTTTTCTTTTACTGAACTTCTTTACCGATGTGTTTGAAGTATAATATGTTCCAGCAAAATATTTCTTAACACCCTTGCGTTTGACACTTATATATAAATATTTTATATAACTTGTGCACAATGTATTTAAGGCATATATGTAATACTTCTATATTGGCAGTAAGCTCACTTCTCAATGTGTAAGCATTCCGAAATCAAAGCGAGAGATTCTAGTACCGTTTTTGTCAATGTATTGTGTACTTGAGTGCCGTTTTTGTATATGTGTTGTGTACATGTTTATTTATAAACGTATGTGTTCCTTTTCTTTCGTACGTGTTTATTGATATATCTGTACTGTAGTGTTTTCGGACGGTACTAGCTCTTACTACCAATATAGGAGTATTACATATATGATTTAAGTTCGCCTTTTCATACAGGTGGCAAACCTCTTCAAAATATTTTCACACAACAACAATCTTGAAACCTGTATGTATGTATTTCAATTACCAAATTCTCTTAATTCAAGTTCAATTTGAATTGTTCAATAGGTGGCAACCCTCGCACCTGTATTTTAGAAATAAAGCCTTTTTAAAACCATTCCGATTGTTACCCATTTTTCTTATAATTCATTTAACTTATCTAATACTCAATTTGAATTTAACTTTTTAAACAACACCTCAAAAAAATTCTTAATTTTCAAACTAAAGATTTCTTATCTTCATACTCTTTCGTTTCAAAGCCATATCTTAATATTTCATATATGAACATAACAAAATATCAAAATGGCTGAAAGATTGTCGAATTAATTATATATTTCATGATCCAATGATCGGATCTAAACCAGATTAGAATTGTAGCCGGTTTTGTTTTTTGCTTAAAACTTACTTGTCAAAAATACAATACGAATCCAATATGGCGTCCAAGAATTTAAGATATTACTGAATTTTCATGAAAATTCAAAATGCAAAGTCCAATATGGCGTCCGAAATTTTAACTTTATTTAAAAATGCGAAAACTGAAATTTTTGCAAATGATGAATTTCGTATAAAATAAAAAAATCGTAAAAAAAAAACTTTTGGGACCTAGATCCAATTGTTTTGGCTAAACATATAGCAGACGACCCCAACTACCCCTAATTTATATATATAATTACCGTTATTTTTTCATAATTTGATCATAAATTTTGAATGTGATACAGAACTCGATATCAGTGAATCTTAAAATATAGTACGTTTAATTCATGGGAAATTTTCCTTATTTCTATATAAATTGACAGCCCCTTCACTAGCGTGTCTAAAACCTTTATTAGTAGCATCTTAAAAAATATTTGCTTATTTTTAGAAAAATGAACAATTTATTTGACAGCTCTCAACTCTCAAAGTTTTAATTTGACATAAAATTCGTGATCAGCATGTCTAAAAAACCAATCAGTGGCATTTTTGAAAAGTTTGTCGTATTTTTAGAAAAAATCACAGTCTAAATATTTGACAGCTGTCAACTGTCAAACTATAAATTTTATGGCATATTCAAATTTACCATTACAACAATACTAAGATCCCGCAGTTTTAATATAATCATAACAGCCCGTCCAATTTTTCGCGTAAAACATGGCTTCTCCGACTACTGTGCGGCCCAATAGCTTTGTTATTTAGAGTCCGACCGATTAATCGGCATCGGCTAGTATAGGCACGAAATTTAGCATCGACATCGGCCTTTTTTCGCCGATTCTTTGCCGATTCTTTGGAATTTCTTTTCAAATGTTCAGGTGAAGCGACAGCCAACATTAAAAAAAAATTTGCAGACAGCTCACAATAATGTTTTTTTTTTTTTTTTGGTGAAGATGTTTCACGTTTTTTTTCCATACAAAAGTATGTGCGACAATTTTCTTTTATATGGAAAACACTGCCAGCAAAAAAAAATTGCCAAAAATTAACGGGAATTAACGGGATTTTTAGCTTGAAACTTGCACTTCATTATACTAGAATGAAACGGTCTACAAAACTGCATACCAAAATTCTGATTAAAAATTTTCTTTTGCTTTTTTAGCTCCCTGAAATGAACTGGTTTTATTAATTAATACATTTATTTGTAATTTTTATGGAATCGGCATCGGCATCGGCATCGGCCGATTCTTTCCCCATACGCCGATTAATCGACATCGGCATCGGTACCTGAGAAAAAATTGGAAACGGTCGGACCCTATTGTTATTTGACGCCATAGTTTGTATGTAACGAAGTAAATTACTTTGGTGGTTTCAGAATTCTGGCTGACAGAATTCTATAGGCAAGTGCAAACTATATAGTGTGATGCTAATGCATTTTAACATCTACTACAAGTGATGCCTAACACAACTGTAAACACCCAAAACGAGGCAGTTAAATGGCTGCGATTTTAAAAGTCAGGACCACTTTTGATAAGTACGATTTATCAAAAGACGGGTTCATGGAAATAAACATCAACCAAATAAAAAGACAAAGCAGAACATTCCAGGAAACTCAGCAATTTGAATGGCGCTCAATAAATTTAAAAGCAAAAATTCCAAACCGAATCCTATTTATAGTGACAAAACAGAAAACCTCTTGTTCTTAGTTTCCAAGGGCGCAATTCCTTCGGAATATAAAAGCTTTATTGCCAACTTGCCATCTACAAGTAGGAGTTTACGAAGAGAAAACAACTGAAGCTTTTATTCTTATTCAAACTTACTTTTCTAGTTCTTTTTAAATTATTATCTTGTTAAAACTATGTTAGCATGTTTAATTACCAACAATAAATGTATACTTTAAATTTAATTGAAGTCGTTTTTCATAGCAGACCGCTAGCAAAGAATGCTGTAAGTATAGAAAATTTTGATGCCAAATGAGGTAAGCGCGCAATCAAATGAAATCAAAAAATAATATTCACACTGAAGCTGTCAACATTACCTACTTTAATAAAGTTAGATTCCGTATATATGAATTAACCATTTGGAACGGTAAGAGCTGACAAAAACTGTCCGTTCACACGCTATTGCCGTTTGAGGATAAAATACGCGCTCCTGAAAAATTGTAAAGTTGTCACTTAACACAAGTGTGCGCTCAACCATCGAATATTTAACAATTTTATTGTGCTTGAGCAAATAAAAAGCAAATTACTGCAGTGTTTCCATAACATCTTTCATTTCAAACGGCCTCAATCTGAATAAAAATTTTAATTTAATTCTAAATAATTCAAGTTGCAACAATTAGTACTTAATTAAATATTAGTTTGTAATCAAATAACCAGGGACCGAAAATAACTGTTATTGATTCAAAATTGTTTCTAAAAAATCATTGGTAAGGAAGCTTCCAGAAAAAGTCGATGGCTGAGTGGAAGATTAACCTATCTCGGCAGCCAGTTCGAAAACGCCTTATCTCAGAAAGCGTTTCAAGAACGTCCTACTTCATAATTTGATTGAAGAACGCCCTATTTCAAAATTTTATAGAAAAACACCCTATCTCAGAATTTGGTTGAAAAACGCCATTCAATTTAAGTCTGACAATGTGCAAGTTTCAAGTCGCTAAAGATTACCATTGATTTTTTAGAATTTAATTTTTTTTCCCCCATTTGCTACCATATAACGAATACACACAATTCAGTTTTATATGGAAGTTTTATATGGAGAAACTCGCAACACCTTCGGCGAAAAAAGTTCTAAAAAATCAACGGTAATTTTTAGCCACTTCAAACTTGCACATTATTGGACTGAAATTTAATGGGCTACAAAACTGTCTACTCCGAAAAATTCTAACACTTCTGAGAAAAAAGTTCGGAATTTGGGTGAAATTTTGTCCCGTTTTATGTAGTCTTTTAAAAACTTTTAGACTTGTTAGAGAATAAACTGTATTTTATTTTCTATATTTTTATTGAGCTTTGTACCACGATTATTTTATTAGGAAAATGGAAAAAGCAACAAGCAAAAGACTAAGCGGTAGAAGTTATAGCAGCCATTTCGGAGATCACATCTCCTCATCAGACTTCTCTTTTCTAGACCTCAGCAGGGATCGAACCCGTGTAATCGATGTGCAAAGTCAGAAGCGTTTACATCTGAACCGTAAACTCGTGTTGCTAGTACATTTTCCTTATTCAATATTCAACCTTTAATCCTTGAAGTAAGAGTCAAAACCCGCCCTTTCAGGCGGGAGCCAATGGGTTAAAATGTTCTACGGAAATATTTCCCATGAAATTTTTTTATATATATTATTAAATTTAATTTTAACCATTTGTTAGGCCGAGACATGAAGTAGTAGGCCACAAAATAAAAATACGAGCTAACTTTTACAAATCCACCGAGTGTTTTACTACTGGATGGGTATACTTTCAGGAAATGTTAACAAAATCCGGGCTGGTTTCGGCTGATGCACAGTGTTATGTATACTTTGCATAACCTTTAAACTGTAATTTTGCCTGTACTTTGTATGTACTTCTTTACCCAGAAATTAGCAGAACTTGTAAAAACTTAGCGATCGTTGGAGTTTAGATTTTGCTTCACTTTTTCTTAAGTGATATTTCGCGTGCAGTGGTAAAAATAGTTGTGCGAAGTTATGCGAAGTATGCATAATCAGACCTCAACTTATAACTGTTACTGTCACTGCAAAGTAGGGGAAATCGAGAGAGCCAAATGGCATATCATTTTGAGGGGAAGCTGCTAGTTTCTGCAGGAAAAATTTTTGCTAACAAGAAAACGGCTGATTAAAAACAGCTGATTGGAATTTACACAAATCACTAAATTGAATTTGATGGTTTGGAGGTTAAAAACAATAAAATGCGACTAATTAAACTTGTAAGAAGTAAGTTATTACTCGTTTAGTCAGTAAACTGTGTCAGGATAAAACTTTGGGATTTGTTCTCTTCCGTTTCAATTTTACACTTTTGAATGTAAACAAAATTTCTATCAACTGTTCGTCTAACTTGAAAGTTTCTGCAAATTTCCTGTTTGCGTACCATTTTGGATATGTTTCTCTTGTGAGAGAAATTTGCTGTTGGACATTTTTTACTAGAGATCTTGAACGAACAATCCTATTTCTGCGTGTAACTACTCATGTAAAAAATCGAGGTTTCATCTTTTAGTAAACTGCAAGACTTTCCTAACATTTTTGAAACAGTAAAACTAATTAATTGTTGTAGAAGTTGTTTATGCAATATGTGTACATACCGTCTGTGCAACTTCATTGGACGTTTGTAGAAATCGTCATCCTCCCCCTCTACTTGAAAGCCAACACGTCTTTCTGATTCATCCTGCAAGTTAACATAAGAAACGTACGGAAATCAGGTTATGTTACTATGTTGAAACGGTTAACAGTTTGCTATGCTTTGGAGTGGTTTGTGTCTGTACTTACAAAGTCTTCTTCTTCATCGGCAGTGCCACTCGTTGCTGTTGCCGCTGTTACAATCGCTGAAGTCACCACTACAGCGGCATTGCCATGCTCGGGTGCTACGCTTGCAATCGGTTCGTGGGCTGTTGCGGAATTTCCATTCGGGTCTTGCTGTTGGCCGGCTGCCTGAGCAAGAACAGGCTGTTGCGCGAATGATACCGCTGCTGTTGGGGTTTGTGGTGAGATAGGCTGCTGCTGATGATTATCATAGATGGGTTTTGCTTCTGCTACGTCCTCTACTATGGTGGAATTAGGACCGATTCTTGCGGCGTTGCTAACAACGAACTTTGATGATGTCTGTTAAGAAAATAAATGATGTTAAGGTAAATAGCTGATTTGTGATTGGCAAGTTGAAAATATTTCTTTGTCGTATGTGACATTGGTATTTAAAGCATTATTTTTTACAACAATGAATATAACACTTTTTACTTACTTCTTCAGAAACTGTATCTAAGTTGGCGTCATCAACTCTGCTACGATCTTTTGCAAATAGTTTGTGTGCCTTTGCTTTCAGCTCCTTGGGGTGTGGTGTATTTTGCCTGACAAACGGTGTGTCCTTCTCCTGCGTTGATTCCTCAGAAAATTTTACGGAATGTGTTCTTGAGGCTTCTCGCTCTTCCCAGCCATCCGAATCAGTTTCAAGCTCGCGAGCTAAGATTAATAAAGAATAACGACAACATGTTTAAAAAGCTCTTATTAAATAGTTTTCGCAGATTATTATTATTTTTTTAATTATTTAATGCTTGCAATTGTTATAAATGAGATTAATTTTAGAGTTTTCACACATTTCTACGTGCATGCATTCGCATTGCCAATATACAGGTTATAACCACATTTGTACACATAAATGTATGTACACATGTATGTATACATGAACTACTAGATATTTACGAAAAAGGCATTTTGAGCTATTTTTAATAAAGTATGTATTTAATAGTTAGTATGTAATAGCCAAACAGGTGTCAACACAACAAAGCAATTTCAGCCAACAGCATACAGTCAAGTAAGTTATTACATTTGTATTGGTATGAGAAAAACTGCTTAGCACAACATTTTAGCTATTCATATTTATGCATATTTTCAGGTATCCAAAAGTTGTTTATTTGTTTGAGTACTAGTATATTGGTGTTGTCACTGCGTTTTAAGAGGGAGACGTAACTTGGGAATTGCATAACCTGCGCTCACTTATGTATAAATTGGCACAGGTTTTACATATCAACGTGATAAGCACATCTATTCATACGTTCATTAATGTGTACGTTTCACAGAATCACTTGTGCTAACATAGAAACTTGTGGCATATATAAAGGCTGTGGTGACCTATTGTTCTGCTTTAAATTTTTCTTTTATTATTTAACTAAATTACGTTCCCATCTCGGCGTTATGAGCGCTTTAATGAAGATTTATGTACATAAATACGTATGTTGTTATGCTTAGCGTGAATAAACTGTTTTTACCGCCCGTATTAAATGGATAGTAATTTGTAGATATATACATACTAATGTACCTTGCAGGGAAACCGCGAACTAATGAATCAAATTGCTAGTTCCGTACTAGCTCTTTATCGCCAAAAACTAGCCAGTCCGATAGTAACTAAAAATGTGGTACATATGTACTTTTAAAAAACTATTTTATTTCACTTCTTACATTAAAAATCTATATCTAAGGTGACGAATTTAGAACTGGTTCGGGACTATAGAAAAAGGGATGCAGAACGAACTAGATCTTATCTGTCGAATTTTGAACTTGTTCAGAACTATGGAAAAAGTGATGTTTACATTACATAGATATGTGTTTGGCGGCTTTTTCATTCAAATAAGCTTTCACTCTGCACTTCGCAGATGCTTTTTCATAGTTTGGTAATACAAAACCAAAATTTGTGTTAACATATTAACATCTTGGAACCTTGCGAAATCTAACCAATAAGAGCAAGCACCTCTGCAAACTCAGCTTACGGCCAAAGGTATGTAAACGTACATTTTTTACAATCATTCAAACAAATTTAATTTCAAACTGAAAATACATTTATTTGAAAATAATTTAGAGCCACACACATTCAAAAACCAAAAAGACTGAAAAAAATCATGATACTTTTTTCGTCAGTTAGACCTGACTCGGAACTATAAAATTTAGGACTAGTTCGGAACTATCGAAAAATGGATGCAGCGGGGGCAATTGACACTTCGTAGGACATCGCAGTGTTAAATTCGCCAATTGCTAGCACTCAAAAAAAAATAAACGGGCACTAGTCATGGTTCTAAATGCTTTAGTGCAGAACCAGTTCGGCACTAGTGGGTTTTCCGACAGGGTACATACATGCATACACATATGCATATCTGCGCTATAGAAAAACAACTACTATCTCACTTAAGTAGATCGAAGGTTAAGTTTGTTGTTGGATAAGACAAAAATACATAAATATGTTGGTATGTGCCATTAACGATGATGTCACAAGAAACAAAGTTAAGTTAAATAATTTCGATAATACCTGATTAACAAATATTAAGTGCATATGTACATAAACACCACAAGTCGGTAGAAGACCATACCTGCATACCTATATACGTACATGTGTATGTACGTAAGTTGATTGAATCACCAAAATTGCGTAACGCATAACGAGAATTCAAGTTTTATGGAGAGGGCTAGATATTGCTAGTTATAATTGCGGATAAATAACAAAAGCTAACATTCATTCAAACACTTTATCAACAGGTGAGCTCTCTTATTTATGAACAACTTATAATATATGAACTAAACGCTATAAACTAGCAAGAGAGTGCGGAGAAACCTAATTATATTTAATGTAAAAGTAGAAAAATAAACAATGGAAAATAGTAGAAATTAATATGCGTAACTGAAACTGGCCATCTAATGAATTATGTATGTAGCTTTTTGTAAAACCTTACAGTTTATACGCTAAGAAGAGATTTTTCTGAAATTTTAGTTTTTATATTTAACACCCATACATAAATTAATAACAATACTTTTGCGCAGCGTATAAAGTGCTGCAGTTCGATTTTTCTTCACGATTTCTTTTTTCAAAGCCCTTTAAGTGATGATTCAGCCTTCCTTTTCGATTTGGTATCTCTATTATCATGTGTATTTAATAATATAACATAAATAGTATGTATTTATGTACATACAAGTATAGATATGCTCAAATTTATGATCTTGAAATGTTTCTAATCTAATAAACGCTTAATAGGCTCCGATAGAAAAGTGAGTAAATGTTAAAGCTTATCGCTCTTCAATCAATTTTCTATAAAACCATAAGTGGACGAGATCTAATTCTATGGCTTTAAGATAAATATGTTATGTTAGGCCTTCAGCTCTTTTGATAAGCCGACAAAAATTTAAAGATTTTTGTAATTTTAACAAATAAAGAAGTCTAAGTGCGGGCGAGACCGAACCTTATATACTAGGGCGGGTCGAAAATCTAATTTTTCTCAAATCCCTTGGTAATAGTGAAAATATATTGTATCATGAAGTCAACAACAAGCCTACGAAATATTAGTCTTTCATTTTAATTATAAGAGCCCGCGCATCGACCGCCAAGTGACCCACAGCACACTAGTCGAATAAGACCAATTCTTGTTAAAAATTCTGGGTTTAGCCAAAAATTTTGGTGCATATTATTAGATAATGAATCCTTTAACGCAAAAGATAAAGTCAAGTATCATTTCG
>NW_016157181.1:337688-340596 GCF_001687245.7 Rhagoletis zephyria
TCTCTTGATAATTGCACTGGCCTATAGTCAAAAGATGTAAAGAACAACATTAATATTGCTGGCGTGCATTTAGATCGCTAGTTCCAAATATTCTAATCCTTTTTTAATATCAGCTATATTTTGCGATTATTTGCAAATTTAGGAACAATTTCGGTAGCTCTAATAGAATAGCCATTATTTTCCATCATCGCGGAAAAATTTTGTTTATGCAAATTAGTATGGAAACACTGAACAGGCACAACTTCTAGACACACTAATTGGTTTACTTATGTTTAGGCATACAATATAAAAATTGCAAATATAAGAAAATGATAAAAAAATTTGTTCACGATTTTTTTTATTTTAAAATAATTTGTTTATAATCTGAACTAGTTTAGTCATATTATTATAAAAAATCAGTAACATTAAGTCTCGCCTTCAATTTGTTAATTATTATGCACCGATCGAGTAAAATTTACCAAAGTTATATCGAAAAACTTAAGTGGATTTCCAGTTTTTCCTAAAAAAAATTTCTCTTTAATTGTATAAATAACCTTTAAATAAAAGAACCGGATTACAGAAAACTGTGCCAGCGAGTGACTTTTTTCGTTCAAGCTGAATGCAAAGCAATATCGTCCAATTGGGGAGTCCTCAAAAGGATTCCCCATTTGCATACTTACAGACACTTTTTCACATAATGGAATTAACTAAAATATTTATGTATATCTAAACACTTATTGCATGTCCCCTACTTTCATATAACGGCAAATTTAGAAACCGCGAAAAATGTGCTTCTGCGGCGACTAATGAAACCATTCCGCACCAGTTTTCAAGACTGCAAAAATGGACTTAAAATGGGCGTTTCTCACCCTAATTGTAATGTATGTAAATACTTATATGTTTGACACTACTATTAACTTGTCGAACGATTCCTAATCTTTGACAATACATTCATTCACCACGATCTTGAAAACTGACCAAATCGGCGTGACCAAGTCCATGGTCATTTTAATATTATATAAACATTAAAAGGTTTCAAATAAATCTCGTCTCACTTTTTTGTATTTTTCACTTGGTTGCTGAAGTAATGAAGAATTGAAAATTCATAAGGGAAAATCATAGTTTTGTTATTTTTTATTTTAATATCTTAAAAACGTGTAGACTTATTGAAAAATGATAAATGAACGTGAGGTCCTAAATTTAATAGCCCTTAATTTGATATATCGTCCTGTTTATAACAATAACGCATTCCATAGATATTACAAGCCAAAGTTTCATTTTCAAAATTCATATACTTTGATTCAATTGCGCGGGCTAAAGATAAGTTTTAAATTAATCTTTCGTGGCCAATAACAATTGGCTGAGACCTAAGACATTATAATATTACTATTACAATGCGGTCAAATGACTTTTATTTTCCCCCATACAAAATCGACCCAACCTATTATATACCCTTCACACTTACTCAGTAGTGTATACGAAAAAACTGGTCTCAAGTAAGCGATTTTTTTTGCGTCAAATGTAGAGAAATGATATCAAGGCGAATTTATACAAGGTGGTGTTGTAAAATCAGCTGATTTATTCGCCTTACATGTATTTTGGTTTTGCTTTTACTGATTTGACAGCACACCCATCAAAAGCAAAAACAAAATACATGTAAACTTTGGAGCGAATTGAGATTTGACATAACACCTTCCATACAAAATACATGTGGTTATCGTTGTTGTAATGTAAATTCGCCTTGAATGAAATCAAATAAGCTTATGCGTCCAAGGCGAATTTATACAAGATGGTGTTACTGGCGAATTGGGATTTTCGCCGCGGTACTTCTGAATGTCAAAAACAAGGCGTATTTAACAAGGTGGTGTTGGCCGTATATAAGTAGAAAATTACACTAACAAATTATGCACTGATGTCCATACTGTCATTGGTATTAGTTACAACAAACACATCATTTTACGTAATGGCCTCCACGGCGAAAAACTCAGCTGTCGCCCCAACACCACCTTGTTTAATACACCTTGGTCAAAGAGATGTGTTTGTTGTAATATGAATTCGCCTTGTTTACAACAAACACATCATTTTACGTAATGGCCTCCACGGCGAAAAACTCAGCTGTCGCCCCAACACCACCTTGTTTAATACACCTTGGTCAAAGAGATGTGTTTGTTGTAATATGAATTCGCCTTGTTTACAACAAACACATCATTATGACATTTAGAAGGACCGCGGCGAAAATCTAAATTCGCCAGTAACACCACACCTTGTATAAATTCGCTTTGAGTGCGTCGCTAATGGAATATTTATTTTACATTATTATGACTTTGCTTTTTCTAAATTCGTTAAACGTGAAAAAATGTAATCAAAAATCAAAACTACTCGTAAATTAATTGTGCCCAAAAAAACAAAGAAAAGTTTTACTCACAAAGACATTGCAAAAACTTTAAATATTGCATATTCAACGGTAACTCTTGTGCTTAAAAGCTTTTATGCAAGATTATCTAAGGAAAAAAGTTGGAACCGGGCGCAGGAAAGCATTTGTTCACAAGGGTCCAAGATGCCAATGATAAAGCTTTGCAGGCACGCAACTTAATACTGTAGCAAATTTGCGATAAAGCGGTTAAAGAACTTGGCGTCAATATTGTACAGGAAAATGGCAATACTCCAAATGTCCTCAGTCCAATAGAAAAATACTTGGCCGTTATGAATAGAGAAGTGCTACTTACAGCGCTCTTACACGATGTGTATTTGCATATGTAAATGCTACTTTTTTGACGTAGAAAACGTCTTACCTTAAGGTATGGGGGCTATGTTCAAATGTTGTAGTTGTAATTTTTAGAGCTTCACAAAAACGCTTATTGCACGAGAACTAATAAAGCGATTTCAAAGAAAAGTGTGGCGTTTCAAAGATAAAATTCCAAACCTGTCG